>NC_061094.1:63652429-63657429 GCF_015104395.2 Macrobrachium nipponense
AACAAAAATCATATGTGAAAGTATTTTACAAATACGTACTACGATAATCTCTCTCTCTCTCTCTCTCTCTCTCTCTCTCTCTCTCTCTCTCTCTCTCTCTCTTAAAGCGATGTATGTTTTTTGGATGATGATTTACTAATTTTCAAATATGATTAATGTAAAAAACAGCACAATAATATCAAAATTCATTAAAGAAAATACTAAAGTGAATTAGCAAGATTTTAGTTTATAAATAAAAGATTTATGTAAGAATAAAAGAAAAATGCATTTAACCCCGTGTTGTTACGTAGTCAGCTTGGTTGGCTGGGTTCCACTGTCAAATCCAGTGTTATTTAAATATATATATATATATATATATATATATATATATATATATATATATATATATATATATATATATATATATATATATATATATATATATATATATATATATATATATATATATACATAATATACTATATATATATATATATATATATATATATATATATATATATATATATATATATATATATATATATATATATATATATATATATATATATATATATATATATATATAAATACAGTGTTCCCCCCGTATTCGTGTTCTCCGGATTCGCGGACTCACACATTCGCGATTTTTTCTTTGGAACCTATCTAGAAAATTATTCGCAGACGGATTCGCCCATTTGCGGATTTTTTCCGACGAAAATAATCACTAATTAGTGATTTTGATGTTTATTCTCATGATTAATACATTTTTATGATACAAAAATGATTTCTTTAACTAATTTTCAAATATTTAATTTTGATTAATACTGTATTAGTAAGTTTAATAAGTTTAAATGATATCACATAATAAGAATAACTAAAATCCTCTCTCTCTCATCTCTCCTCTCTCTCTCTCTCTCTCTCTCTCTCTACTACAAAGATGTATGTTTTTTGTAGATAAATAAATGATTGTTTACTATTTTCAAAATATATTAAATATTAATTTATACAGCAATAATATCAATTCATTGAAGAAAATACCATAGTGAATTAGTAAGATTTTAGCTTATAAATTTAAAAAAAAATTATGGAAGAATGAAGGAAATCCCAGTCAGATTCTTTCTCTAAACTCCAGGTACTAAAACTCAGATATACATATCAAGTTAAGTGGCCGGAGGGGGAAGGAGCTGATTTGTTGCTCTCATCAAGTGCTCATGAAATTTCCACCCCCCCCTCTCTCTCTCTCTCTCTCTCTCTCTCTCTCTCTCTCTCTCTATCTCTCTTCTCTTTTACTCTCTTTTACTGATAGAGAGATTTTTATGGTACATATATGCGTAATATGTTTTTTATTTAATTTTTATTTTCAAATAATAATAACTGTAATTACAAAAATCATATGTGAAAGTATTTTACAAATACGTACTACGATATCTCTCTCTCTCTCTCTCTCTCTCTCTCTCTCTCTCTCTTAAAGCAATGTATGTTTTTTTGTGGATGATGATTTACTAATTTTCAAATATCAATATTAATGTAAACACCGCAATAATATAATTCATTAAAGAAAAATACTAAAGTGAATTAGCAAGATTTTAGTTTGTAAATAAAAAAAGATTTATGTAAGAATAAAAGAAAATGCATTTAACATGTTACGTAGCCAGCTTGGTTGGCTGGGTTCCAACTGTCAAATCCAGTGTTGCCATCTACGGATCATTGAAAATTCTCTCTCTTTTTCTCTTTTGCTGATATGAGATAATTTCTATGGTACATGTGTATGTTTATTAATATTTTCGCATAATAATAATAGTAATATAATAATAATAATAATAATATATAACTAATCTCAAAAGTTTCCCATGTGATTTTTAGTATTTTTAAAGAAGTACAATAATCTATCCATTTCACTCTTTTTAAATAAGGACAAACCCTTCTCTCTCTCTCTCTCTCTCGCTCTCTCTCTCTCTCTCTCTCTCTCTGCTCTCTCTCTTGCCGCACGAGATACTAGCATGCGCTAGTGGTAACTCTCGCCCTCTGTTTGGGCTGGAAGTGTGTATAAGTATATCTTCAAGGACATTATTACATTTTATGGTAAAATAATAATATACAGTACTAGTTTACAAAATAATATAACGTTTAATGAGATTACAGTAACAATAACATCTCTCTCTCTCTCTCTCTCTCTCTCTACACATATGTTTATTTGTTTTGTAGTGTAAATAAATGATTTACCTTATAACTAATTTTCAAATATAATAAGCTTTATTAAAAATAGCGATTCCCGTCTTCTTAATCCACTTGGAGGAACATGGGCGGGGGAGTAAATGAGTTTGATATAGAATTGGTGGAGGGGAGGAAGTGGAGTCTAGGAGTTAATTCCCTCTCTCTCTCTCTCTCCTTCTCTCTCTCGTCTCTCTCTCTCTCTCCTCTCTCTCCGTTATTCTCTCTGTCCTAGAAATATTCATAATTTCACTCTTGAGGGTCAAAATATATGATTGTTGCCATTCATTGGTCCTCTCTCTCTCTCTCTCTCTCCTCTCTCTCTCTCTCTTCTCTCTCTCTCTCTGTTATTTGCTGTAGGTATATATTTTTAATGGTAAAATGTTTAGATGACTTTAAAATGATATTATATATAAACCTCAAAGATTAATGCAGTAATAGGTTAGTAATTTTAGGTATATTTTAAGTAGGATGTTATTAAGGTATACATTGGCATCTGAACTTTCAAGATAGGCAGTTATAAGCATTTTTAGTGGTGGTTTTCAACTATTCCAGGGGTGTCTGGTACACATCCCCCGCGAATATGGGGGGAACACTGTATATATATATATATATATATATATATATATATATATATATATATTATATATATATATATAATATATATTATATATATATATATATATATATATATATATATATATCTATATATATATATATATATATATATATATATATATTATGTATATGTATATATATATAATATATAGTATATATATATATATATATATATATATATATATATATATATATATATGTGTGTGTGTCTGTGTGTCGTTCTGATATTATCTAAGACCCAGGAATGATTTCTTCCTCCTTAATTAAGGACACTTTTTCCATGAATTATTATTTTCTAAAAGGCTATACCAGTGGTTCTCAACCTGGGGACCATGGCAAGAATTTAATGGGAACATGGTGGGCTGTTGCAAATTATGTAAATAATGTTAGGAATTTGAATTAAAAAAAACTTGCATCACTGTCTTGGATGTGGACCCCGACATGAGATGTGCATTGTCAGTGACACAACCTCGGATTCGTCAGCTGACTGAAAGGAAACAATATCAGCCTTCCCACTCGTGTGTGATAAAACATGCACAGGTTAATTGAAATTTTTCTTAACTCTTGCTTCACTACGAAGTTCACAGTCATAATTATTTTATATTTGATACATTTCTGTGATATTCTTAACTTAAATCACTAGACTACAAAAGACTAGCGGACAATAGCAAATTTGCTATTGTCCGCTAGTCTTTTGTAGTCTAGTGATTTAAGTTAAGAATATCACAGAAATCTATCAAATATAAAATAATTATGACTGTGAACTTCGTAATGAAGCAAGGGTGTTCTCTTCATCAACATTTTATTTATTTATTTATTTTTTTTTTTACCTTTTTGTGCGGGGTGGGATTTGACAGAAAAATGAAGGGGAGCCACACGGATGTTGAGAATTCAAGAAGGGGGGTTGAATGGACTGAAAAAGGTTGAGAACCTCTGGTGTAGACTTTAATGGACTATATCATTTTGACAGAAATAGAGAAATTTCAGCAGTTTCGACGCGAAGTGTGCTAAGATTACTTTCGTAGGCCATGAATTACAGTATCAGTAATGTTTATGCTTATTAAATGTTATGAAAGTTTATTAAGGTGTGTTAAAGGTTATTAAGGCTTGGTAAAGTTTATTAAAGCTTATCAAAGTTTATTAAGGCTTATTCAAGCTTACTATAGCTTACTAAGGCTTTTTAAAGCTTATTTATGCTTACTGAAGCTTAATAAAGCTAATTAAGGTTTATTAAAGTTTATTTATGCTTACTGAAGTATTTAAAATTTTATTAAGGTCTATTAAAGCTTACTTATACTTACTAAAGTGTTTTAAAGCTTATCAAGACTTATTAAAGTTTATTGCAGTTGACTAAGGCGTATGAAAGACTTTTATAGCTTATCAAAGCATAGTACAGCTTATTTAGGCTTATTAAAGCTTGATGAAGCTTATTAGGACTTATGAAACCTCATTAAGGCTTATTAATGCTTGATGAAGCTTATTAAGACTTATTAAAGATTACTAAGGCTTATCAAAGCTTATCAAGACTCATGCAAGAACGTGAATGTTCTTCATAGTCTTCGAATGGAATGATACCAGCGATTCGACATCAAACGTCAAGTGTAGCAAACAAAAGTCCTTTAGGAACGATCGGGAGAACGAAAATTCATCGCCTCAGTCACTTAGAAGGGGAAAAGATTCGACCTGCCCGAAATTCTCATCTCTAAAATGGCCGAGTAGGGTCATGTTGAAAGAACCAAACCATTCCCTAGACATAGAGCACCTCAGTGGCGTGGTTCGGAAGTCACGTAAAGCCGTTGGTTCCGTTGCTGAGTAACCACTGATTCCACGCAACGTAAAAACACCATACAAACAAACATATTGCGTCGATACTATTAGCAGTTTATACGAAATCGCGGACATAATGATGAATATCTAAACTGATTTAGGCCAAAGAATCGGAACACGTTGTCAATCTGTTGAAACAGAAGCTAAGGTGACGGCAACAGCTGTAACCCACTGCTAGTTCTGTGTCTTAGGCAATTCCAGACGGGTCAGGGTACGTCCTTTTCCAATTCCGTAGTGAATTTCACTGCCGGGAACTTTTCATTTAATTTACACCAAAGAAAGTATTGTCACTTTCGTTCCCTGGCGAAATAGTGCGTATTATGCCTTAACAATATCATACTCCGTGGAATGACTTTGTTTAACAT
>NC_061094.1:63662429-63664929 GCF_015104395.2 Macrobrachium nipponense
GTGAATATGTTTTTGTGTACCAAAGTTCTAAATAACCGTCGCCCTATATAATCCTTTAATTGTCTTGTCCTTGTGTCTGAGCAGATTGACTTAATTTTTTTATTTTTTTTTTACCCATGTTTATGCTTGTTTGGGAAGGTTACTCATCTTCCAGGTGTGCCGGATTCTAGGTACTAATCTCCTTTTAATCCCTATCTGTCAGTTATACGACCTTTCTTGTATTGTCAATTTCTCATGATAGTCCGTTTATCTGCTGAGTAAAGGACGACGAGTCGAAAGATCTTGCAGAAACTACGTTGTTTATTTTTCCTTCGAGGCCTATACATTTCTTTATGGATTTATCCTGTTCTACACTTTCTTGGTTCAGTCATATATATATATATATATATATATATATATATATATATATATATATATATATATATATATATATATATATATATATATATATAGATATATAGATATATAGATATATATATATATATATATATATATATATATATATATATATATATATACTACATATATATATATATATATATATATATATATATATATATATATATATATATATATATATATATATATGTGTGTGTGTATATATTTATATATATATATCTATATATCTTTATAATATATATTAATATATATATATATATATATATATATATATATATATATATATATATATAGATTTATAGTATATATGAATATATATATATATATATATATATATATATAGATATATATATCTATAATATTATTCAAATATATACGTGAGAAACAGCGATTATCCTCTGATTATTTTCTTTACCGGTGCTGTTGACGAAAAGCTGCAGAGAATGTTAAGAGTTCCCATGATCTCATGAGACGAAAAGAAAGTCGGTAAGATGAGGCACCGAATGTAAGTATAGACGATGAATAACAGGACGAGAGAGAGAGAGAGAGAGGAGGCGAGATAAAAATATAATGAAAGAAGGAGACTAATATCAATTAACAGAGGCTCACTTGTTTTATGGTGAACGCACCCAAATTCCCTCTTCATCGTCTGGCTGAGGGATAGAACGACGCCATTCATTTGGAAGCTGAAAGCAGGTAGATTGAAACCCTTTATAATATATAAAAAAATAAATTCGACAACTTCAGGTTCACCTCCATAGGCCTCAAGACATTCTCACGAAGCACTTTCAAATTTTCTTTGCAGAAATGGAACTGAGTATTATCATTCGCCTCGCAATGGCTGGAGTCTTGATCACCTTTTTCGTGGCGATACTGAAGTTCTCCGGTGCCTCCGCTGCCACGACTGACGCGACTTCGTTCGTGCTCTACAACAGCGCCATCATTCCTGCAGGCGACGTGACACAGCAATTCAGTAACTTCAGGGGAAATGCCTGTAAGGAACTGAATCATTGCAGGATGATGCCGTGCAACCGGAAACTAAAAAGTTCATGAACGAAGATGCAGTGCAACGGAAAACTAAAAAAAAGTTCATGAACGAAGATCCAGCTCAGCATTACTACCCTGAACAATACTAATTGCATTTTTAGTTTGCTCACAATCTTATCTGTTTACTTATTAATCTGTTAATTTACTTTCATTCCTTTTCTAATAACTGGTCTTATTCTCTTTTGTATTTCCTATTACCTTCTATTCTCTGGAAGCTTGAATTTCAAGTCAATGACCACGGTGAGCTTGTTCCGCTTGAATAGGGTTCATGTTCTGAATAATGATAATATCAATATTATTTCTTGATTAGCATTTAGACTTTCTTGTTGTCAGAATTTTCTAGTCTTTTTGTAAATATTCATCAAGACTTAAAAAGGATTGCTTAATCCAGATATATGATTTTGTTATATCTAGAAATAAAATCTTGGATATTTGTTGTATAATTATGAAGGTTTTCAATTCAAGGATTTAAATCGACTGTAGGTTTGCAAAAGATTCTACATATTTTTTAATGCAGCTGAAAGGTTTTCTCCCAGTTATACCTTCAGCTCCTTGTACTTCATCTCCCTTTATTTTCTGGATATATTTATCTTGCTGTCCAACCCCTCCAACTCCCTCGTTTCGCCGTCTTCAGCGCTGAATGTCCGAAAGAGCCCCAGTGCTTACTTGACAGCCCAAAATTCGCAAAATTAAAAGGTAGAAAAGTACCCAAACTTTTCTGAAACCAGTGATAAAGCAGCAGCGTGTCCGTATTATATGTCAAAATCTAATGTCAGCTCTATTGCAGGTTCCTGCAAGATGCTTTGCTTCGCTCACCACAATGCACTGCTGCATCTTTCGTCTCGATAAGGGGTAGTGCGGTTCGTTCATTCGAACTCGCTGCACGCTTATGCAATCCTTTCTTAAATCCACACGATGCATTTGCACACTATTTCTGTCAGAGAGTCATTTTCCTGACTGGATGAGTCCCAGGCGTGGAAAACTTCTGCACCACAGGACGTTTCACTCGTTTCCATTCTGTAGATGACTCCTCATCAACAGCACGTTAACCCCC
>NC_061094.1:63667429-63672429 GCF_015104395.2 Macrobrachium nipponense
AAATGAATTTAGCAAGAGTCGTATGTAGTAAAAGGTGCTGGGTTGAAATTTACACTCTTAGACGTACCTGGATGCAATATTCAGTCACTCGTGTATCGTTGTAGAAGAATGCGGCCTGACCTCTGTTTCTGTCTGGGGTTCGTGTCCACCAGTACGCCGTGGGTAGGCCTAAGTTTGGAGGTGGCGGCCTGGACTCTGTCCTGGACTACCGACTGCAGTTGACTGAGAGCAATACTGGTTGTTTTTGAATACGGGGCTTCCAAAGACCACCTCGAGCATCGCCTGAAAGGTGGTAAACACAACGCCAGCAAATTGGGAAGGAAAATAGGTCTTATCGTAGAAGTCCCTAAAATCCATCTCGAAGCCTAGCTACTTGTGACTTGCCTCTCTTACCCTAAGCTTCCGTCAGACCGGAAATATCTCCCTACGACATACCCACTCTCCCAACAACAGTCGCTTTAGGAGAAGGCATGGCTGCTACTTTTATAATTAAATATCACTAAAACTCTGATGGGAAGGCGAGGCATTCTATAGACGTAGCAGCTCCCTCTGTTAAGAAGGCATTCACTCCCTTTCGGGCGTGAAGGTCTTGGCTTAAATAAGTTGATCGCCTCGACTACCCAGTTCTCCTACTCTAACTTGAAGTTTTTTGAGCAGCGATACGGCTGACTACAATGGCCTACCTAACTTATAGGCAAAGATGCTAAGTGTACTAACTTAATGTAGTGATGTAATCTAGCCTAAGTAATAACTACGGGTTGTCTGTGACGATAGTCTACTCTACCCCTAGATAAGGTTACTTGAAAATTCTACTTTCTACTAACGTAATGCACTGGTACTAAATCATTAGCCTAACCAACTCAATACAGTTAAAGGGAGACGCAATCATTCCAGAGTGTGGTACGCACAGCAGTAGTTCAGCGACGGAACTGTTAAAATACATGAGCGGTAATGACGCGTGGGGATGATGAGTGGTTAGTGCATTACCAGGATGGAAATGTAATGAGGTAATTATGACATTTACATGAGTGTTAGTATTACAATGGCTAGGGGTTAGAGGGTTAGTGCTACTGGCAGAGATCAGGCTGGCTACCTTCTCTGGGTAGGTGCCAGGATCATTCTGCAAATGAATGCGACACTGTACCTCGGGCACAGGTGTCAAGGAGAGCATGTGGCTCTTTTGTTAATATGTTAATGATTGGTTACGTCTCTTCTTCTTCTTCTTCTTATTCCTCCAGGACCTGGCTATACCAGTCCTAGGAGTAGACGGAGGCACAGACTCTGGGGAAAGGCCAGAAACACCGGCAGGATCAGAGGCAGTGGTAGCCTGAGGGATTGCAGGAGAACACCCTACTTTGGTATCTGCAGCAACCGTCGTAGAGGTGGAACCTACTGCAGGGGAGGCCCTCACTCCGGCTGCTGCGACAGCCGTCGTAAGGGGAACACTCCAGGCTGACTCCTGGTCGGGCAGTTCCTGGTTTTCCAGAGGAGGTATGAAGGTTAGGTCTGCCGGAGGTTCATCCTCGGGCGATAGTGGTGAGGGTGAAGAAGACTCATGGACTTTGGATTGGCCATGGGCTGCGGTAAGCTCCATGCCTGTTGGAAGATCTCCTGTAGGAGGATCCTTGCTTAAGTTAGGCGCCGTCACTAGCTCGGGGCCAGGCGCAGAAGTCAAGTTCTGTGGTGGCTCTACGTCCAGGCTGGACGGAGCTTGGCACTGCTCAGTGCTGCCAAGTGGCACTGGCAGAGTGTTGAGGTCGACTGGACCTGTGGCGGGTACCGGAGGTGCAATACCTCTCAGCGTGCCCTTGGAAATGGGAGACAGAGGCTTCTGTCTCTTGTTGAAGGCTAAGCCTTGTGGAGAATGGACATTGTCCGCTGCTGGTAGTCGGCTAGGGCACCTAGGCCAATTCATGGAGTGCCCTATTACGTTGCAGGTTTTGCAACGGAACTGTGAATGATCAATCTCCCTCCTTGGTAAGGGGCGAGATGTTGGTTGGATGTACTTCCTAGAGGAAGTAGAATTTCGATGACTCCTTCCTTTGGAGCGATTTGTTGAGGGGTTAGGACCCCTAGGCTTTTTGGATTGCGAGGGAGACTTCATGTCTTGCCCTAGGAGGAGGTCATAACCTCCTGGAATGTAGCTTGCAACTGCAAGGGTACAAACTCTGGAGAAGTGAGGTCTGGTGACCCTCAATTGGACGGTCGGAAGGATCAGTTTAATATGATTGATACCTTCAATAGTGATTAAATGACGTCTATCGACGTTTGCCCCTCGGGGGATTCGGTCTTCCCGTATCAGGGAGATTTGAGCGCCAGGGTCGTCGTAGGCTCTGACGTGGCTTGGCGGATAATGGCTTTGGAGGGGTGCGACTGTTATAGGGCCCTTAGCTGGGGGTCCTAGTGAAGAAGGATTGGTAACTGCCATTGCGATGGCAGGAATATTGTGATTTGCGCACCCTCCGTAGTTGGCAGACATGTGACCCTTGCGGCCACAGTCGCGGCAGAACTTGTTCCAGAACCTCTTCCGTGGCACTGGATGGTCAGGCCGAGATGGCCCCACAGGTTGCGAATCTGTGGAGTCACCAAGGCTGGCAGTGTGCTCTGGCACAGGTGAAGAGTCCTCTCTGGCAGTGATTTGAGGTAGGGAAGTTAAGGAATCCTCCGTTGAATCACCCTCGGAAACAAGTCCGGGGTTAACTGGTGGGCTTACCTCTCCCAAAGCGGAGGAGGTAGGTGGTAAAATGGTAAGAGGCTGAGATGATGCGGGAGAAACTTCGGGCTCTGACACTGGGTCAGGGCCAGGTTCACAAATAAAAGGGATGTCTGGGACATCGGAGGCACTAGCCTCTGAATCTACAACTGATGATTGATTATGAGGCATGCTGCAGGGATCCGGTGCATCTGGTAGTGGGAGCTGCGTCCAGGGGAGATACGGCTTCAGTAAATCTCGGCCCAATATCACCTGATAAACATCATGAAATTGGTCAACTACGCCCAGGCGGCACAATGTGGTTTCCTTGGTCATCTGTCCAGAAAGGCATTTTTACATTCAAGAAGGACCGAAGGAACAGAATAGAGGTTACCGTCAATCCATTCAAACTGAATTTCTTCGTTCGTCTGGATTTTGGCACCCCTAGGCAATGCCTTTCTGGAAATAAGGAGACCTGGCTTCGGTGTCGGCCATGACTTGTACCCACTGATAGGCCCGTAGGAGACTGTTCATCAGGCAGGGCTACATGGTAGCCTTGGAGAAGTTCACCCTGGAAGCTCTCCTCCCAGGTAGAGACCGACTTGGGCACTGGTCGGAATCCACAGCATGCCCACGCAAACAACAAGTGGTGCAGAACCTCCGCAACCACCTCTTACCGGGAGTCCAAGCTCATGTCTGGGGCTTAGAAACTAGGCAGAGAGATTGCGTCATCTATGAGAGCTAGCTCATGCTTTCTCTCTTCTTCTCTTTCCTTTCTCTCTGCTTCTCTGGCTTTCCTCTCTGCTTCTCTTTCTTCTCTCTCTGCTTCTCTGGCTTTCTCCTCTGCTTCTCTTTCTTCCTTTTCTTGCAGGCGCGCAGCAGCCTGCTGCGCCTTTATCCACTGTCAAGTGCTGGTCCAGTGTAACCGGCCTCCTTGCCCAGAGTTATGAGGGCTCCGAGCTTCTCTAGCTCTCTAGCAAAGAAGTCACGGGAAGCAGGGAAGTCATTTCCCTTAGGCTGCAGTAGAGGCTCGGAGGAAAATGATATTAATGGCCAGGAAAGGTAATGGATGGAATGGGAGTGCCTACTGTGGAAAGTGGCACTCACTTGGAAATGGGTTCTGAGACGTGGTAACGAAAAGTCTGAAAGGACTGGGTTCTCGGTGGCACCTTGTGAATGGCACCTTCTGATGAGGTGAAAAAATCAAAGGAAGTGTGCGGCGTACGTCACACTTACGGGCGTTCCCAACTTGGGAGACGTTGGAATGGGCTACCTGTACGTCTGTTCAGGTGCGCGGCACTTATGAGGAGGCGTTCCTTGGGTTGGTCTGAAGGATCACTGACCCTTGTACATGGACACACTAGTTACTTGGGCGTTCCGTAAGGACGGACACGCAGGTTTAATGGCTACCTGTACGGCCTGTACAGGTGCAATGGCACTTATGGAGGTGGGAGCACTGGTATCGTGCTGGTGTGTCCCGGACACTACATGCAGTATACTTAAATATACTGAAGTGAAATGGCACTGCTCATGGCCGAGTGTAATGGTGGAGGAGAGAAAGTAAAAGGTGGGAGTACTTCAGCAGCCAGTCGATGGACAGTGTCGAGAATTAGTGGCACTGTGAAATGGTAAGACCTGGTGTGCACTGGTGGTGGCCAGTCCTAAACTGATAACGACTTCCCTGTCTGGAAGTAATGAATTTGCGTGGCACACTGTGCGGGTTGTGCTTGCGGTATACGCAAGTCTTTCGTGATAAAGAAAATGAAGACCACTCGGGCAACGACAGGTAATGGAAATTTTAGAAATGCTCAGTCCCTCGCTGAAGTACTCGATAAATGAAATAAATAAATGCTTGCAAACTGCAATGGACACATGCGCGTACGTATCAGGCTGTGTAAATGAAAGACACAAGAGACTAAAATAAGGTTAATTCTGCATGGCTATAACTTAATGGTAAAGTATGTAGTACTCTTGGCTTCGTGAATACAGGGTTCCTGGGGTCTCTCTCTCTCTCTCTCTCTCTCTCTCTCGGAGAGGGTGAAAAATGATATATGAATGAACTCCCTTATATTGAATTGAACTACTAATGTTAGTTTAATATGACGCAACTTGCGTTAAATGATTTACTTACGTTAACGTGAAATGAAAGAATTGCTTTGGATAACGTTTTATGAAAATGATAACGCGCTCATGGTGAACGATTTTTACGTTACTAGTAGCGGCTCACGCTTATGAAATGATTTGCGTTTTAATATAAAGAAACAAAGACGCGTTTTACGTTAACAATTCTTGCAAGTGACTCTACTTT
>NC_061094.1:63677429-63704929 GCF_015104395.2 Macrobrachium nipponense
GAGAAATAGGGAAAATGTGATTACATATCAAGAGTTTCATAATGCCTTAGAGAGATAAAAACGGAAAAAGCCCTGGGTATGATAATATGCTAATTGAGTTGTTTAAAGAGGAAGGAGACCTGGCAAAGCAGATTCTGTATGACTTAATTCTATCATTGTGCCTGAGAGTAAAGCTACAGAAGATTGGGGAAGACATATTTCTGTGCCACTTTAGAAAAAGAAAGGTGATTCAGGTGTGAAAACTATAGAAGTATAACACTCATATGCCATGTAGAAAAACTTGACAAAACTTTACTAGAGAATTTTAGAAAAGAGAGCACGTCATATCATTGAACCTCAGTTAGGTGAAGAACAACATGGATACAGAAGGATGGAAGTACTTCAGATCTCATATACACCCTGAGACTTGTCATTGAAAAATCGTGGGAATATTATAGATCAGTGTATAGCTTTTATTGACCTAGAAAAAAGCATTTGACTCAACACCTAGAAATAAATTATGGAGATGTTTGGGAGAGGTGTATGGACCGGATGGTAGGCTGGGGGCTGCAATAAAGAGCACATGCGAACCAGGCGTGAATAATGTAAGGACCGGATACAAAAATGATAAATGGTTTAGTGTAACAACGGGTGTTAAACAAGGAAGTGTGCTTTCTCCACTCTTGTTCATCGCTTACATTGACAAAAGTATAATAGACTTTAAAGAAAGCATTATCATTACAGGAGACATTATGCTTTTTGCAGATGATATAGCTTTTTGGACATATGACCAAGAGGAACTAGAAGGCACTGGTATGCTTAAATGATCGTTTAACAGAAGCGGGACTAAGAATGAATATAGGGAAAACAGAAATATTAACAGCCAGCAGACAACCTCAAGCCCTAACAAACATCATGATAAGAAATACAGTCATAAACGACACCGACTCATTCAAATATCTGGGATGAGTTTACAAATAAGAATAGAGAGGAAATCACCGGAGGAATAAAGAAATATAAAAGATGCTCTGGAGCTCTTTATCCAATGATGAGAGATGCATATGTTTCCGAGAGAAGTAAAGAAAGCTATATTCGAGGGACTGTTAACACCAATAATGACGTACAGATCGGAGAGTGACAATGACAAAGAGGTAAATCCTGAGAACAATAGTAAACAAAACACGAAGAGATAGAATGAGAAATGAGAATGTTAGGAGAATTGCAGGACTGGCACCTGTGATGAAAAAGATTGAGAGGGGACAACGGTATCATCTAATGAGAATGGACGAAAATAGAATTGCAAAGAAGACATGGAACTAGGTACCTGAAGGAAGGAGATCGAGAGGTCGACCTCGTTAGCGAAGGAAGTATGGAGTGGAGGAGGAGGAGGAGGAGGGCCTGGCAAAGCATAACATGGCAACAATGGAAGAGCTTAGAAGAGATGGAATATTTGAAAACAGAAGAGATTGAAGAAGACGACTAACCCCACCAACAGACAGGCTGAAAGCCTCCTGGGAGTGGAAGTGAAGTGAAGTGGACAATCAGTGACTTGAGTGAAGAGTACTCTACTACCCAATGGTTCGGTACCCCACACGTGACTATCACTAATTAGTTACATCTCCTATTCGGCATCATTTTTTAAGTAGAACGAACTGGATTTCAAATGACATTTGTAGATCAATCTCTCTCTCTCTCTCTCTCTTCTCTCTCTTGTATATATATACATACATACATACATACATACATACATACATACTTACATATTATATATATACATATATATTATATATATATATAATATTTATATATATATATATATATAGATATATATATATATATATATATATATAGGTAGCCACGCCAACCGGAAGGAAACAAACAACGGAGTTTCTGCCAGATCTATAGGATCAATGTCCTTTACTTAGCAGACAAACTGACCTACACGAGAATTTGAGAGTACAGGAAAGGTCGTATAAGTGACAGATAGGGATTATAAGAAGATTAGTACGCAGAATCCAACATACCTGGAGAATGAGTAACCTTTCCGAACAAGCATGAACATGGGTACAATTTAAAAACAAAGAGATTAAGTCCAACTGCTCAGACACAGGGACAAGACAATTAAAGGATTATACATGGTGACAGCTGACCATATTTAGATCTTTGGTAAACAAAACCTTATTCACAAAACATATTAAACATACATATACAAAGAAAATATCTCTAAGGCAACTAATTTGTATTTAAATCTGTAATTATATCTTTGAGGTCATTCTTAAACATGTTACAAATACAAGGGTCTAAATGAAACAGGCCATGACTAATATTAAAATTACAGTGGGAAGTAAGTTGTATTATGGCAGATTCTAAAAGATTTCATTTTAAAGGGTAGTGTCCTCAGTGCACCTCAAAGATATAATTACAGACTTAAATACAAATTAGTTGCCTTAGAGATATTTTCTTTGTATATGTATGTTTAATATATTTCGTGAATAAGTTTTTGTTTACCAAAGATCTGAATGTGGTCAGCTGTCGCCTTGTATAATCCTTTAATTGTCTTGTCCCTGTGTCTGAGCAGTTGGACTTAATCTTTGTGTTCTTAAATTGTACCCATGTTTCTTCTTGTTTGGAAAGGTTACTCATCCTCCAGGTGTGTTGGATTCTATGTACTAATCTCCTTATAATCCCTATCTGTCACTTATACGACCTTTCCTGTACTCTCAATTTCTCATGTAAGTCAGTTTGCGAAAGATCTTGCAGAAACTCCGTTGTTTATCTTTCCTTCGTGGCTTATACCTTTATTTATGATTTATCACATTCCAAACTTTCGTGATTCAGTTATATATATACATACACAACACATACACACATTATATATATATATATATATATATATATATATATATATATATATATATATATATATATATATATATATATATATATATATATATATATATATATATAATTTTGTGGTGTGTCTGCACGTGAATGTGTGTGTTTAATATACATACATTTTGAGGATACTTGTTGAATCCAATGACGAAGTAAATAATTGCCCTTAAATTCTCCTTGCTTATTTGATTTTAAAGCTATACCCCCCAAAAAAAAAATCTTGATTTACACGTAGGGCTAATCTATAAGTAAATTTGTTTAAAAAGACCGCTTTTTCAGGTACCCTCTGCAACCAAACCAGTGGCTTCACACAGTTGAATGGGGTTGGTTGTATCTTGATAGGTAGAACTGGTCTTAGCTGGAACAAAGCCAGAGACTTTTGCCACGCTGCTGACTCCGAACTCTTCAATGATTATGACTCCCCTCAACCTGTATACAACGCAATATGGAGTGAGATCAAGAGAATTCTCCCTACTTCACCGGGTAAGGCATCTTAAGAGATGATATGTGCTCCTCTCAGTTTTATTTTCCTGCTCCAGTAGCACTTGATCATTTTGAAGGGTAGTGACCTCAGTGCACCTCACATGTCGTCTATTCCAGCTTCTCTTCTTCAAGCACGCTGTGCTGTCCAATATCTCTGATTGTTTACTTCGCAGGCCAGCTGAGGGAGTTTCTCCTGGTTTGAACTTCAAAATCTTGTACGTCATCACCTTTGTTTTCTGAATTTCTACAGCTTGCTGTCAAACTACTCCAACTCTCTTTTTCCACAGTTTTCAGCGCCTGATTGCCCCTCCGGTGCTTGGCTTGACAGAATCAATTTCACGAGTCGATCACTTTAGAAATCAAAATGGCAATAGTCGCCTGGTCATACTAAAATTAGCTTCTGCTCTTTGCTTTGCTTTGCAGAAACTAACTTCAGACTGTGGTTTGGAAAGAGAGGCGACTATTGGCTGAAAGACTCCTGGTGGATTGACGCCAACAGCACTCTGCCTTGCACAAACCTACAGTTCAACAGGACTCTGGCGGACTACCCTTGCAACCAAGGCCTTTGGTTCCTGTGTCAGCAAATGTTTACTTGAAAAGCGCCATCAAGACAGGTTTCAGTAGATGTACACAAGTAGCTTAGAACGTACAAGTTCTAATTTTATGATCTACTAATTTATCTGCAAAGAGACCACCAGTCATCACTAATGAGAACATTTTGAATATAGTCTCACTTGACCTTAATTTGCACTAGCCATCTTAGATATTATTTTTTGCAAATATCCCTGTAGATACAAATCAAAATTTGACTGCGTAAATGTTTACGATTCTAGATGATGATTGCACGACTTTCGGAACAAAAAAAAAAAAAATCTAAGACATCTGCACAGTTGAAGGACCTTATTATTTCATATATCAATTCTATATACCTTGGATCACACGCACTGCTCTTAATGGAAATTGAAGTTCTGTCAATTAAAAGATACAATAGGTAGGGGAGGGAGGACAGACAGAGATAGACTATAACCTGTTATTTTCCATCTGTCTACCAGCCTGTGGTCCCAGTGCATGGTAACACTGCGTCCCTGGCTTTAAATAGTTACGCTATGTGTAAGTTTAGGTAAATATAAGGATATCTGGGTGTACATTTGCAACTGAAAAGTGTTTTAATAATTTACTGTAAGCGAATTACACCGTTAATAATCGAAATAAGATGTTTTTATTATTGATAAATGTAAGCTGCCTTTTCGGGGTGGCGAATGGAACAGCCAGAAGCAGTGGCGGGAAAAATGCTTCTCTCGCTGTTCACTCGGTAATGCAAGATGTCAACTTTATTGGACTACACCTATTCTGCTACTAAGCTACGTGTTACTTCATTACACGTAAGTATATCAGTATATACTTTTAATTTTCATAAAGTGCGTTTTAGCCAGATGCGATATGACGCAACTTGGTTTAGCATCTGTTAAATAGAATTTGTGTCTGGCTGTTCCATTCGCCACCCCGAAAAGGCTGCCGACATTCAACAATAATAAGAATATCATATATCGAATATTAACGGTGTAATTCGCATACAGTAAATTATAAAAACACTTTTCAGTTGCAAATGTAGACACCCAGATATCCTTTTATTTACCTAAAACTTACACATAGCGTAACTATTTAAAGCCAGGGACGCAGTGTTACCATGCACTGGGACCACAGGCTGGTAGACAGATGGAAAAAAAAACGAGTATAGGCAGACGATTCATCAAAAGGGTGACGACACTATAATTCAATTTCTGTCATTAAGAAAGGAGGAAGTGGCATATTGATTTCTGGGTTTTAATTGTTTTGAATTGTAACTATCATTTTCAATAGACTGACAAGTAGTAATATTTATGTAATGGTCTAATTATTTCCAGCTTTTCCTGGTCACTGGTGATCTCGGAAGACACTGAAAAAAAATGAGCAATATTATTTTTGTTGTTGAGTCACTCTATTCTGGAGATCCCATGTAGCACATTTAAGGAGTCTGGTATATACAACCCATATATGGCTGTACGCACACACAAATATATATAATAATAATATATATATATATATATATAATATATATATATATATATATATATATCACATATAAATATTATATAGGTAGATAGTGTATATATTTTAGATTTATATAAAATAAAAATTAATATATACATACGTATACATACTCAGTAGTAATAGGTTTTCGTGTGAATATATCAAATGTTAACAGCAAAATTAACAAAATAAATGAATGAAATAGAGTGAAACATCTTCACGCACTTAATGATTAGAAAATAGGTACTAATCTGAAATGTAATGTTCTATCTTTAGATCACTTTACAGTTATGAGAAGGAACACTTGATTGCAACATTGTTTTTATGCTATATCTACAATAAATTCTATGGATGTAAAATTAGACGTATCATTGCTTCTAAAAAATCGCATTATGTGAAATGTTTGGTACTATAATTAGGTACCAGTTTCCAAACGGACAAAAGTCTTTACCCTTTACTTATAATCTAAGTATAATACTCTTCACTTAAACCAACCACGGATCACTATATCTTTCTAGATAGTTTGTTTACCTGTGGGACGTCCTTATGTCGATATGGAGTGGAATCGTGGAAGCTCAAATGTTTCACACAATATCTATAGTGGTGATAATTGTGTTCTCAATTTAGATAGGTATAGTCGTGAATTGCGTTCCTTGCGTTACATATGTCATAAGAAATTTTTATTCAAGGGTAGTGGATACAGAAATCTTAAAATAAAAGAAATTTAAGTATTAGAATATCATGAAGACTTGTAATGCAAAATATGCCACGCAGCTTCGTATAACTCTACTTTTTCTGACACAAAAGAGAGGGACATAAATATCTATCTAAATAGACTATGTTACTTCAGTATTACGTATAGATGACGTCCTAAGCTGACTATATCTACCTTTGAAAATATTTTGTGATTTAGAATAAGTTTCAAGTACATTTACGTAGTAATAGTCACCCATCTATTTTGTTACGGCTTGCCTAAAGTTAATATGTTAGATAAAACACAAAGTTTTTTGGCACCTGTCCTGCTAATTCTATTTAATTCAGTTATATTTCCAGTCGGACTACATCCAAAGATCCCAAAAGATAAGAGGGAACACAGTGAGACCCATTATGTCTGTTAGGAAGCACAGCAGAAAAATGATTTAAAAGATTATCTTGGAATGACCAGCGACCTACAATATTCACGCACGAACTTCAAGGAACTTTCTGCGCACTATGAAAATATGACGGAAAATTGGTTTAAAGAGAGTAAAAAGATATCAATAACCTTCCATGATACTTAGTGTTTGATTATATATAGGTCATAAAGAACAGTTTAGATTCTAGGTCTAACTGGAATATATAGTGCAAAACATGTTTGCTTGAAGGTCATTTGGCAAAGCTGTTTACAATTGCCATTAAATGGTCGTTCCCAAAGACAAGACTTCCGTTGCATGTAATCATGTAACCTTTTCTCGGTAAACAAAAACACAGGTTTCGTTTGAAATAACAAGTTTGTTTCTATGTAAATTGGAAGCTAAAGTTCGAAGATCATTGTTGTTCACCAGTCCCGGTTCTCGAGAATTTTTGAATTAAGGAGAGAAACCCCAAATAATTTGTTTTAAAGGCAGACTCATTCACGGTTTTATTTAGGACGAATAAATGTCATAATGAGGTTGGAGTATGTAGATAGATAGACGTATACTATATAGATATGGATATCACGAAGCACTGAATACGCGTCTAAAATCGTCAGCCATATTGAAAAAGACCTCCTTCAATTTTACTCTCTCCCCCGCCCCAATTCATACAAACAAACTCCAAATGCCTACAACTGCGTCCCTACACTTCTATATTTGCATCACAACTTTTTCAATTTAGATTTCTGTCGCTATGTAAATTTTCTTTTTTAAAGAGATCAGTTGAAAGCTTGCCATCAGGAAGTTTTTAGTGTACTTTGAGTTGCTACATTTGCCTAAGAGTATTAGTCCTTTACTATCTATGTATCAAAAACTTCAGCCCCCGTCCAATTGACCATCTACATAACTGCATAATTGTGTTTGGGAATCATTTTCACAAAAGAAACACCTGTTTTATGAGGAGCGAATTTGAAGATTTTCAATGAGTTTCATGGTTTTCCCTTTTCTATGGCAGTTTTAAAAGTGTTAGTCTCTTATCTTTAATGTGTTTTTATCAATGAATAGTTTGACATTGGGCACTGAAATAACGACTGTGTGCTAAACTATTTTAGCGAATTATAACACCAGCTGCAAACACTGCTTGAATTAGTAATCGTATAAAGATTATATATAATGTGACGAAGCTTCCAAATATCTGGGCATTACACTTACCAATGAAAATGTGTTACCTCACAGCACGTAAACAATTGTATCTTCATCACAGATAAAATACGACTGTTTACTCTACAGGCAACAGTTATCCTTAAAAAAAAAAAAACTTTTTAATCATACAAGAGATCAGACTAAGTTCATTAAAACAGGTGTGAGGTAATCCTATATGGAATTAAGTTAATTAAAGGGCATCACTCCATCAACAACTTTAAAATTTTAAAGTATCTCCATGGTTCTGAGTCACTTCAACATATCGAAGGAAAACAGATCAATTACCATTCTATATTTCTACCTTAACAAAATTACATATACTGGTGAAAAAAAAAAAAGACAACACTTAATATTAAATTCAAAATTTATGAGTGAAAAGCAACACAAAGTTTAATTAATTCTTTAATTAATTATTAAGTAAAATTAAATCAAAATTAATTAAGTAATTGCATTATTCAAGTTAAATTCAAAGTGTTAAGTAACAATTAAAATTTGAAAAGAATTCTACGTAAATTCAAATTAATTCACTAGTGTTATACAATTAAATTTGTAATTATTAATGATTGAAAACATTTAATTTAATCAATCAAACAAATTGTGAATGTAAATGTAAACACAGAAAAATGTGGAAAACACCAAAATTGCAAAAGCACTAAGAAAATATTAATCACACATTAATAAGAAAAATGGATAAATGCACAAAAAAATCACCAACACAAAAATGTGAAAGAATTATAAAAATTCTCCTGGAATAACTCAAGTACTTTCAGTATTTCAAGTGCTTTATAAGTTTAGGTTTAGTGCACTGAACTTTTATAACTCATTACCTGGGTATCCCAATTATATTTCTGCTGCAGTCTCCAAAATTCACCATATTTTTCCAATAAGGCGCTGTTACACACTTTTACAACATCTGCTAAACACTAAGAATTAGATAAATCTAAAATTTATGAGTGACCGACCACTAAGTATCAAATCTTTACGTTAATGTGAAACCAAAATTCTCTCATACGGAGAGAGAGAGAGAGAGAGAGAGAGAGAGAGAGAGAGAGAGAGAGAGAGAGAGAGAGAGACTCCCAAAAATACAACAACCGCGAATCGTCTCTGATATCTGAATCCAAGCGCTCTCTCTAAGGGAGCTTAATTCACAAAAGAGGGTATCTGACCCAAAATGGCTGAGCGATGAGTCTTCTTTCTTAAAAATTATTTCTCAAAACAATAAACAGAGAGAACTTGGGATTACAGTTATGAATTACATGTATCATTACACGGTTTCAGACAATAAGTCTATTAAAATGAAAGGCATTATTATAGAATTTTCTCGAATAAAATTAATGTCGTCATTTCCATGACTGACGTCTCAAATCTGTCTATTTCATATTAAAGGTACTTACGAGCCAACAAACTCTCTTTTGACAATTCGAAAGAGATACAAGTTAATTTATCAGCAATATCAAATAGTTAAATAACAAAAAAAATCTCAAATTACAAGGATGAAATAAAAGGTTTCAGACGTACATGAAACGTTTATGCAGAATCCATCTAGAACGATGTAACAAAAGATGCTGCAACCCTCACATGAATCGAGACGGAGACTTGTCAAAACAGGAAATTAAAAAGAGAGAAAAAAAGAAAAAAAAACTGACGACGCCCCTCTAAGTGACGAATGACAAGTCCGCTCTTGCGAACAAGCAAATCTCTCTCTCTCTCTCTCTCTCTCTCTGTTCACATTCTACGTTATTCTCAATACTTTAAATCATGTTTCTGTGAATTCTGAACGCCCATTATTAGGACATATTAACTCTATGCAAAAATAATATTAAATCTGAAAATCTGTGTGTGTGTGTGTGCGTGTGTGTGTGTGTGTGTGGAATATATATATATATATATATATATATATATAATATATATATATATATATATATATATATATATGTATATATATATATATATATATATATATATATATATATATGTATATATATATATATATATATATATATATATATATATATATATATATATATATATATATATATATATATATATGTATATATATATATATATATATATATATATATATATATATATATAATATATATATATATATATATATATATATATATATATATCTAATAAAAGGAGCCCATAAAAACACCAAAAAATAGTGAGAAAAGTACTATATTTCAGAGACTGCTGTCTCCGTCTTCAGGTAGATAAATGAGAAAAGTTTACAGAGGTCCATCCACAGGCAAGCCAATTTAGGTCACCCCCGCTGATAATCTTCCTTTAATCTTCTTAAGCATTGGTTGAATGAAAATCTTGTCGATCGTATCTGAAATCCATGCTCCTTTTGAGATGTTCATTACCTGCCTCTCTTTTATTAAGGCCGATTCCATCATTTGACTCTTGTACCGGCAGTTGCTGCTAGAAATTACACGTGATAAATTCCAGTTTATTCTATGGTTATGTTCATTTATATGGTTGAAAATAGCCGAGTTCTGTTGTCCATACATAACTGACCGTTTGTGTTGTATCAATCTCTGGGGAAGTGATTTACCTGTAAATCCGATGTAAGATTGGTCAGTCCTGGCATGAGATTTGGTAAAACCCAGTGTCCTTGGGAGATGTCTTTTGTTGGACGTTAATCAGGGATTTGGCTAAGGTGTTTGGGTAAGTAAATGCAAAAGGGTTAGATTTTCTGAGGGTCTGAGTCACCTTCTTAATCGTGTCCAGGTGTGGAATTTTTGTTTTATTGTTGGGTGTATCTCTGGTCTTGTCTTTAGGGGGTCGGTAGAAAATTGCGTTTGCTTTGTGAATTGCTTTCTCAATTATATGGTCAAGATACTTTAAAGACGAAAGTTGCTTACGAATTAGTTCAAATTCTTTTTCCAGGAAATCTGGGGAACAAATTCGTAAGGCTCTTAAGAACAGGTTGCTGGCTACACCTATCTTGATAGCAATGTCGTGATAGCTAAAGTAGTGAATGTATGAAAGTGAGAACGTTGGTTTTCTGTATACGGTAAATTTGTTTTCTTTCGTGTCTCTGATTATTAAAACATCAAGAAAAGGAATTTTGTTGTCTGTTTCCCATTTAACTTTAAATTTGATGCTGGACCCTAATGCGTTTAATTTGGAGAGGAATTCATTAAAATTACCCTACCTATGATACCAAAATGTTAGAATATCATCCACATATCTAACCCACAGCATGTTTTTGGGTTTTATTGCATTTATTACTGAAGTTTCAAAGTATTCCATGTACAGATTGGCTAACACAGGACTTAAAGGACTACCCATACTACACCCGAATTTTTGCTTGCAGAATGATTCCCTGAATGAGAATACGTTATTAGATGCACATAATTCAACTAACTTCATTATTTTGTCAAGCGCCAATAGGAAATGATCTGAATAGGGGGATAATTTTTCCCTTAAAAACTGAAGAACGTCCTGTACTGGTACTTTGGTGAATAGGTAGTCTACGTCAAGGCTTAAAAGTTTTATGTTGTGAAGTGGTATATGTGCTTCTCTGAATTTGTGACAAAAATCTTCCGAATGTTTAATGTGACTAGGAGAAAAAGTGCCTAAAAAGGGGAAAGGAGGCCAGCTAACCATTTAGAAATTTTGTCATTGAAAGCTCCGGCACATGAAACGATGGGTCTGAATGGAAGATTGTCTTTGTGAGTTTTGGGAAGGCGATAAAAGTAGGGTAATTTAGGACTAATGACTTTAAATTTCTCTAATAGTTCAATACTCTTTTTGTCTTGGCCAATTAATCTTACTTTCCGAAATATTCTGTGGGAACTTTTTGGAGGGGATTTTTCGTCAGTTTGTCGTAAGTGTTTGTGTCGCTAAGGAGCTGGTTGATTTTGTCGAGGTAGAAGTCTTTGTCCATTATTACGATTTTGCCGTCTTTGTCGGATCTACTTATTATAACATCCAACTTTTTTAGGGAGTGGATGGCTATCATGAATCTACGGGGAACAGGATATTTCTTATTTAGGTCAGTTAAAGCATTTAGTAACACTCCTATTAGACATATCTCTTCACGGCTGTAGTTTTTGTCAGATATGAATTTATCAAAAGCCACTATGAAGTCTAGGTTGTTTTTGCGGTCTGGCATAAGGGCAAAGGATAAGCCTAGATTTAAAACTAAATGTTGATTTACAGTAAGGGGGGTGTTGGATAAGTTTAAAACTTTGTCTTGTTGCTCAAGATTATTCCATGCGCTATTGTCTATTAAGTTATTTAACTTGCGTAAAAGTCTGTTGGAGTGAGTCACGCTATTATAGGCAGCAATGACGTTCTTCAGTTTTTAAGGGAAAAATTATGCCCTATTCAGATCATTTCCCATTGGCGCTTGACAAAATAATAAAGTTAGTTGAATTATGTGCATCTAATAACGTATTCTCATTCGGGGAATCATTCTACAAGCAAAAATTCGGGTGTAGTATGGGTAGTCCTTTAAGTTCTGTATTAGCCAATCTGTACATGGAATACTTTGAAACTACAGTAATAAATGCAATAAAACCCAAAAACATGCTGTGGATGAGATATGAGGATGATATTCTAACATTTTGGGATCATAGGTAGGGTAATTTTAATGAATTCCTCTCAAAATTAAACGCATTAGTGACCAGCATCAAATTTAAAGTTGAATGGGAAACAGACAACAAAATTCCTTTTCTTGATGTTTTAATAATAAGAGACACGACAGAATACAAATTTACCATATACAGAAAACCAACGTTCTCACTTTCATACATTCACTACTTTAGCTATCACGACATTGCTATCAAGATAGGTGTAGCCAGCAACCTGTTCTTAAGAGCCTTACGAATTTGTTCCCCAGATTTCCTGGAAAAAGAATTTGAACTAATTCGTAAGCAACTTTCGTCTTTAAAGTATCTTGACCATATAATTGAGAAAGCAATTCACAAAGCAAACGTAATTTTCTACCGACCCCCTAAAGACAAGACCAGAGATACACCCAACAATAAAATTAAAATTCCACACCTGGATACGATTAAGAAGGTGACTCAAACCCTCGGAAAATCTAACCCTTTTGCATTTACTTACCCAGACACCTTAGCCAAATCCCTGATTAACGTCCAACAAAAGACATCTCCCAAGGACACTGGGTTTTACCAAATCTCATGCCAGGACTGTGACCAATCTTACATTGGATTTACAGGTAAATCACTTCCCCAGAGATTAATACAACACAAACGGTCAGTTATGTATGGACAACAGAACTCGGCTATTTTCAACCATTTAATGAACATAACCATAGAATAAACTGGAAATTATCACGTGTAATTTATAGCAGCAACTGCCGGTACAAGAGTCAAATGATGGAATCGGCCTTAATAAAAGAGAGGCAGGTAATGAACATCTCAAAAGGAGCATGGATTTCAGATACGATCAACAAGATTTTCATTCAACCAACGCTTAAGAAGATTAAAGGAAGATTATCAGCGGGGGTGACCTAAATTGGTTTGCCTGTGGATGGACCTCTTGGTATAAATACCACCTTTTCTGTAAACTTTTCCCATTCATCTACCTGAAGAGGGAGACAGCAGGCTCTGAAATATAATACTTTTCTCTCTATATTTTGGTGTTTTTATGGGCTCCTTTTATTAGATGGAATTCTGTTGTAACAACATTTTTACCAGTCATATATATATATATATATATATATATATATATATATATATATATATATATATATATATATATATATATATATATATATATATATATATATATAAGAAATTACATCGAATTAGGTATTATAAAATCTTTTTCAATGTTAATCAAGAACACGAACACTTTATCAACAACAGCCCATAAGACAGATAATCCTTCAAATAATTTTGTTTTACTGATACATTATCAATTCCGCCAAGACCTTATTCGCCCATTTCATTTAATTTATAGTTTGGTTTGTTGAAGTGTTTTATCCCTTTTTCAAATGACTAATGCATCAGTTTCATTTATTAATTTCAGTTTACTGAAACTATCTAACACTTAAGCTAAGACTTATTCGTCCATTTCATTTAACAATTATGGTTTTTCAGAGGCTTTTGAACAGTTCTGTAAAGAATTCTCATTTTATATGCATTAAATAACTGGAATCGTTACAAATTTTCGTTCCCACTAACCTTACTTGTCGCCACCAAAATCAGAAATATATTTCGTGGGAAAAAAATATCCCCACCCCCTCTCCTTTTTTTGAAGGGAAAGGAAAATACTATTGACGAGGCTTATATCGATGTCTACCAAAGCGTCAAATCGCATTACGGATCCGGGATAGAAACCGTGACAGCTGAAGTTATCGGATTTAGAACCTAAACGCGACCCAACAACTTCCTCTTCTTATACCTCTCGAGAGTTTTACCATTTGAACGCAAGTTCTCGGTAGCCTGGAATTTTAAAAATAAGAGTTTCACCTGGAAATACGAAGGGGGTGAGAGCCTCATTCTAAAACGACAGGAAATAGGAAATACTCGCGTTTATTGGAGTCTTGGGTTGTGACTCCTTCGCAGGGTAATATCGGGGATGAATTGTGTTAATATTTCTTTTAAATGGTACTGCAAACACTATTAATCATTTACAAAGTTTGTGAATATTTCTTTTAAAAGGTATTGCATACAGTATTAATCATTTACAAAGTTTTACAGAGCTTCTAACTATGAATTTTAAATTGTTCTTAGCCATACATAAAGCAAAGAGCATTTTTACAAACCCACAGAAAACGAAGAAAAGGAAAAATTCACAAACAAAATCATAATCCCCTATGTGGATAATTTACGAGAGATCACACAAACCTCAGGCCACTCCAACACCTTCGTCTTCACTTATCTGAATACATTGGAGAAATCCTTAATTACTGTGCAGCAGAAACCAGTTTCTAAAGATGTAGGAGTTTATGAAATCCCCTTTAGAGATTGTGATGAGTCATACTATGGTTTCACAGGAAAATCTATCTCGGAAAGATTAACTCAACATAAGCGCTCAGTGAAATATGCACAACATAGTTCGGAAATTTTCAATCATATATATAAAATGAACTACAACATGGATTGGAACTCATCCTGAATCTTATGCAAAAGTAGCTGTCGATACAAATGTCAGATGGTAGAATCTTCACTGATAAATAAAACAAGGTAATAGGATCAACCTTTCAAATAGAGCCTGGGACTCTACCCATATAGCCAATATCTTCCTCAAGGCAACGATGTAGCGGATTACGACAATTAACAGAACCAGTGTCAGCTTAGTGATGACCCCAGTCATCACCTAAGGGCATATCTCCCACTATACATTTCGCCAATGTATCTTCTTCTGTCATTCACTACTTGATAAGGATGGGAGTCAGTCCATCGAAATACAGTCCTTAGCTTTAAACCAGAGTGTTTCAATGGGCCTATAATAATTGAGATGTATTGTGTTTTAACAGGAGAATTTATTTATATATATATATGTACATATATAAAAAAAAGTATATATACTATATATATATAGATAGATAATATATATATAATAATAGTAGATAATATATATATAATATATTATATAATCATGTTTATTTAAACTGGCTGTATAAATTCGAAACTTGGCCTCTGACTGTTTGTTCCATATGAATAGGAGTTTATCTTCTGAATGTTAATGATAATGATAATGATAAGAAGTGGTATCAACACCAACCTAAGGAACTGATAGAAAACGATGAGGCAGAGATCCTCTGGGACTACGGTATCGGAACAGATAGGATGATACGTGGCAGTAGACCAGATGTGACGTTTATTGACAAAATCAAGAAGAAATTATCTCTTATTGATGTCGCAATACCATGGGACACCAGAGTAGATGAGAAAGAGAAAACATCGGTAAGTATCAAGACCTGAAAATAGAAATAAGAAGGATATGGGATATGCCAGTAGAACTTGTACACATAATACCCATAATCATAGGAACACTAGGCACGAACCCAAAATACCAGAAAATAAACCTGGAAAAACTAGATGCCGAAGTAGCTCCAGGACTCATGCAGAGGAGTGCGCTACGAGAAATAGATCACATAATGAGAAAAGTGTTCGACTACTGAGGAGGCAGGATACAACCCGGAAACCCACACTATAAAACCCACCCAGTCCAATAGGATGACTGATAGACAACCCAAACACACCCCCTACCTCGCGCCAAAGAAAAAATAATAATGATAACTGTCACTTCAATAAAATTCAGTAATATTTCATACGAATAGGGTTAATTTTCTGAAATAATAATAATAATAATAATAATAATAATAATATAATAATAATAATAATAATAATAATAATAATAATAATAACATGATGAAAGTCATAAACACATGGGCAGTACCAGTAATTTTATACACCGCAGGAGTAGTAGAGTGCACGAAGGCTGAACTCCGCAGCATGGACCAGAAAGCTAGGAAACACGTGACAATACACAAAGCACTACAGCCAAGAGGAAATGCAGACAGAATATACATACCACGACAGGAAGGAAGGAGAGGGCTACTAATCATAGAGGACTGCGTCAACATCGAGAGCAGAGCGCTGGGCAATATCTGAGAAAAAATGGATAAGTATCAAGACCTGAAAATAGAAAAGGAACCTGCAAAATCTAGGTGCCTCCAGGACTCATGCAGAAGAGTGTGCTTCTGGAAACAGCACCCAACACACATAGTGAGAAATATGAAAGACTCCTAAGAAGGCGAGATGCAACCCGGAACCCCACACTATAAATACCACCCAGTCGAATAGGTTGACTGCAATAGAAAAGAAAAGAAAAGAAAAGCTAATAATAATAATAATAATAATAATAATAAAATAATAATAATAATAATATAATAATAATAATATAATAATAATAATAATGATAATAATAATAATAATAATGTGTGGCGCCGTGGAGGAGTGGGTTAGGGTCGTCAATAGACTTAAGTCAAGATAAGCAACATTGGGGCTGGTCAGTCGCTGGATGGGTGACAGCTCTCCTCGGCGTTGATTCCTTGGGAAAGGATCTTTACCATAATTTCCTCAGTCTACTCAGCTGTAAATGAGTACCTATCCTAATGGGGTAGGGTCCAGCTATGGGTTAAATAGCAAAACTCAGCAATGATGGAAAGAAATGAAGGAATAACGACAACGACGTAAATGGAACCTCTGGTCAACAGAGGAGCTTCGTCCGGCAACCAGGTATTCAACCCAATTGAAGGGGAAGACGGTCAGGTACTTGGAGGTCGTCATCCAGCAACTGATCACCACAACGACAATAATCAACAGCCTGAGATTGGAGCTACAGAGGCAAAAAGGAAGAAATGGACAAGAGAAGAAAAATAAGGAAATAGAGATGCTACATCAAAAGCAAACCCGACGGAGAGAGGGATATAGAAGAAGATTGGTCAACATCTGGAATGAGAGGAATAACACCCCCCAAAACAGAGCAGAGGAAAATGGACAAAGGAGAAAAAAATTAAAGAAAAATTATGGAGATGCTACATCCAAAAAAAAAGGGGCAAAAAACCCCGACGGAAGGGGAAGAAAGGAATAATGAAGAAGATTGGTCAAAAACTGGAATGAGGAGAATAAAAAACCCCCACCCCCCAAAAAAAAAAACCAGAAGGCAAGAGGGCTTGGCAGACAAGTAAAAGGAAAACATAGAAAAAAAAAGAAAAACCGGGCTCTCCCCAAACCAGAAAAGAAGGAAGGGAAAAAAAACTTGGAAAAGGGGGGAAAAAAATGTCACACGACAACGAATTACACGAAGACGAAAACTGAGAGACGATGCCCACAGAAGACGACAGGGAGGATGAGGTATCAAAAAACAACGACACACGAAGAAACACCGACGAAGTAACAGAGAGGACGGAATGGGGGTTTAAGAAAAGAAATTTAGAACAAATTGGATTTTTTTGAGCCAGATAACAGAAGAAGAAACAAAGAATCCCGATCCATTAAAAGAAAGCCTTACCAACAAACCCAAGCAAATTTAAGGTAGAAAAACAAGTGGGGAGGTTTTTTCTAATGAAATAATGGGCATAATACAGACCCGCACCAGTATCACAAGAAACAAATAACTTGACATATGCAGGAGCAAGATTAGTAGCAGAACTAATGGGGATTCGAACACCAACACCACCAGCAAACAAACCACCAACAGAAACCAAAACAGCAACCTCCTTGGAAAAGGCGCCTGGAAAAGCAAATCATGGTGATGAGATCTGACTTGAGTAAACTGAGAGAGATGGCAGAAAAAAGGCTAAGAAGCAAGAAAACAAGGGAGGAACTCAACGAAGAAATACAAAGTACAAGAGAGGGGACTAACAACACAATAGAAGATGTAAAACCAGAGGCTTAAAGGCCAAAAGCACATAAGATCCAACGGTACAATGAACAGGAATAAGGGATACCAACAGAACAAACTATTCGGAACCAACCAGAAAAGACTATACAGCCAACTAAGAGGGGAAGACAACCACCCAGAAAAATTCCTGAAGCCGAACCAAGTAAGAGACTCTGGGAAAACATATGGAGCAATCCGGTATCACACAACAAACATGCAACATGGCTCTAGGAAGTCAAGGAAGAAGAAACAGAAGAATAAAACAAAGATTCACAGAGATCACAACAGACACAGTCACACACCAACTAAAGAAAATGCCAAACTGGAAAGCCCCAGGTCCCGATGAAGTCCATGGATACTGGCTGAAAAACTTCAAGGCCCTACACCCACGAGTAGCAGAACAACTCCAGCATTGTATCTCAAATCACCAAGCACCCAAATTGTATGGACCTCAGGAAGAACATCCTTAGTACAAAAAGACAAGAGTAAGGGAAATATAGCCAGTAACTACAGGCCTATCACCTGCCTACCATAATGTGGAAGTTACTAACAGGTATCATCAGTGAAAGGCTATACAACTACCTAGAGGAAACAAAACCATCCCCCACCAACAGAAAGGCTGCAGAAGGAAGTGGTAGGGGCACAAAAGACCAGCTCCTGATAGACAAAATGGTAATGAAGAACAGTAGGAGAAGGAAAACCAACCTAAGCATGGCATGGATAGACTATAAGAAAGCCTTCGACATGATACCACATACATGGCTAATAGAATGCCTGAAAATATATGGGGCAGAGGAAAACACCATCAGCTTCCTCAAAAATACAATGCGCAACTGGAATACAATACTTACAAGCTCTGGAATAAGACTAGCAGGGTTAATATCAGGAGAGGGATCTTCCAGGGCGACTCACTGTCCCCACTACTCTTCGTAGTAGCCATGATTCCCATGACAAAAGTACTACAGAAGATGGATGCCGGGTACCAACTCAAGAAAAGAGGCAACAGAATCAACCATCTGATGTTCATGGACGACATCAAGCTGTATGGTAAGAGCATCAAGGAAAATAGTACCCTAATCCAGACTGTAAGGATTGTATCTGAGGGGACACTCAGGATGGAGAGGAATTTGGAAGAAAAAATGCGGCCTTAGTTCAACATGCAAAACAAAAAAGGCAAAGTAACGAGAAACCGAAAGGGATAAAGCAGACCAGATGGGAAGCAACATCAAAAACACAAGAGATGCGAAAACAGGTATTACAAATAACCTGGGAATAATGGAAGGAGGGGATATAAAACACCAAGAGATGAAGGACACGATCAGGAAAAGAATATATGCAGAGACTCAAGGCGATACTCAAGTCAAAACTCACGCCGGAAATATGATAAAAGCCATAAACACATGGGGCAAGTGCCAGTAATCAGATACAGCGCAGGAATAGTGGAATGGACGAAGGCAGAAACTCCGCAGCATAGATCAGAAAACCAGGAAACATATGACAATACACAAAGCACTACACCCAAGAGCAAATACGGACAGACTATACATAACACGAAAGGAAGGAGGGAGAGGACTACTAGTATAGAGGACTGCGTCAATCATCGAAAACAGAGCACTGGGGCAATATCTGAAAACCAGTGAAGACGAGTGGCTAAAGGAGTGCATGGGAAGAAGGGTCTAATAAAAGTAGACGAAGACCCAGAAATATACAGAGACAGGAGAAAGACAGAAAGAAGAGAGGACTGGCACAACAAACCAATGCACGGACAATACATGAGACAGACTAAAGAACTAGCCAGCGATGACAATTGGCAATGGCTACAGAGGGGAGAGCTAAAGAAGGAAACTGAAGGAATGATAACAGCGGCACAAGATCAGGCCCTAAGAACCAGATATGTTCAAAGAACGATAGATGGAAATAACATCTCTCCCATATGTAGGAAGTGCAATACGAAAAATGAAACCATAAACCACATAGCAAGTGAATGCCCGGCACTTGCACAGAACCAGTACAAAAAGAGGCATGATTCTGTGGCAAAAGCCCTCCACTGGAGCCTGTGCAAGAAACATCAGCTACCTGAGGGAGTGATAGAAAACGATCAGGCAAAGATCCTCTGGGACTATGGTATCAGAACAGATAGGGCGATACGTGCAAACAGGCCAGACGTGACGTTGATTGACAAAGTCAAGAAGAAAGTATCACTCATTGAGTCGCATACCATGGGACACCAGAGTTGAAGAGAAAGAGAGGGAAAAAAAATGGATAAGTATCAAGATGTGAAAATAGAAATAAGAAGGATATGGGATATGCCAGTGGAAATCGTACCCATAATCATAGGAGCACTAGGCACGATCCCAAGATCCCTGAAAAGGAATCTAGAAAAACTAGAGGCTGAAGTAGCACCAGGACTCATGCAGAAGAGTGTGATCCTAGAAACGGCACACATAGTAAGAAAAGTGATGGACTCCTAAGGAGGCAGGACGCCAACCCGGAACCCCACACTATAAAATACCACCCAGTCGAATTGGAGGGACTGTGATAGAGCAAAAAAAAATAATAAAAAAAAAAAAAAAAAATAATAATACTAATAATAATAATAATAATATAATAATAATAATAATAATAATAATATTTAGGAAGCAGACCCTCTCTCAACCATACTTTATTAAAAGTAATGGCTACTTCAGCAGCGTTACACTTGTAGAAAAGAATCTTTACAAGTGTGACGCTGCTGAATCAGCCATTACTTTTAATAATAATAATAATAATAATAATAATAATAATAATAATAATAATAATAATAATAATAATAATAATAATAATAATAATAATAAATAACCACTTGACTAAGCTTCTAACCTTCCTCGTTATCGTATATCACGTTTTCGTATATCATCCTGCTAACAAGTTCATTTGAAGAAGATTAAAAAAAAAAAACGCTTCATAATCTTCGTCGGATGATACACTTACCTGCGTCATTTTTCCTTACAGTGAAACAAAAATGAGGAATTTCGGGATAGATCGAGTCTACTAAATTCTACGAATTGTAGAGATTTTTTTTTTTTTTTTTTTTTTTTTTTTTTTTTTTTTTTTAGAAACTTAGATTCCCGTGAAAAGGATTCCGAGTAAAATATCGAAAGGAGGTTTAATGGCCGGGAAACGCACGGAAGACGGAAGGAAATGAATAGAAATGACTGGAAATGAGTTTTGTAACCTACGGACTCTGATATAGAATGAAGGAATGTAATGTTTGTGTAATGATATTCATAGCAACCATTCCTTTGGTAATTAAATAAAAATACGTCAAACCGTATATTTGCATGAATTCAAAATAAATATTTCATTGCTTCTAAATATTCACAATACCTACTACAGTTCGATAAGTATTTAATAATTATTATTAAGCGCACATTGGACCGATGTTTAATTAATGTATGGACTCTAATATAATATAAAGAAAGACTAAGATGGGCTTATGCTACTTTGAAATTTCTGAGTTTGTGCAAAAAGAAAAAAAAAATTCCAAAAGTGGAAAATATGAAAAAACCTAAAATAGGTCAATGCTACTTTGAAATTTTAGAGTTTTGTTGAAAAAAGTCCAAAGACAGTAAATATAACTGAGTAACAATAGCAGAAAATATTTATAAAAACAAATAATAGGGTTATTCTGCTTTGAAATTTCTCATATGAAAAACCTATAATAGGCCTATGCTGCTTTGAAATATCTGAGTTTTGTGCAAAAAATCCTAAAATATTAAGTATTAAAGATACAATAGTGGAAAATAAAATAAAAAATCTAAAATAGGCCTATGCTGCTTTGAAATTTCTTAGAGTTTTGTGTGAAGAAAAGTCTTAAGTTAGTAAATATAACTTAGTGACAATAGTAGAAACTATAAGAAAACTAACATAGGCCTATGCTACCTCGAAATTTCTGAGTTTTGTGCAAAAAAGTCCAAGGATAGTCAATATAACTTAGTGACAATAGTGGAAAATATAAAAATTTCTATAATAGGCCTATGCTACTCAAACTCAACAAAGCGGTTGAAAACAAATGAAAAAACACAAACTGAGAATACAAAAGGAATCTAAGATTTGACAAAAAGCTAATAAAACAAAATTAATACACAATAAATGAAATAAAAAAAAATAAATATACACAAATGAAAAATAGAAAAAAAAGAAAAAATACAAATGACCAAACGGATATTTCTGCATTTTAGAAAAATCTGAAAAAAAAATTTTGGAATGCGTCAAGTCCAAGTCCGGTGAACAATATTGGTAGTAAAGGTGTCAAGTACGTTGAAACACTTTACTTTGGTCTCGGCAGCTACATGATCCGAAGAAAACTACAAGAAATGCCTAAAACCTGTGTGTGTGTTTTTTTTTTTTTTTTTTTTTTTTACTGACCTTTTTGTAGTACCAGGTCACTCCTGAGGAAGACGCCTACTCTTCTCGTAGACCTGAATTTCTGCGTCGTGAATTTCGTCCCTTTTTTTTTGAGTGTCAAATATGTATTTCTTCCCACTTTTCCGAGTTATCTGCAATCGACAGCGATATCGTCGTTGACTTCCGGTTTCAGCTAAGTATCGAGTGTGCGTCTCTCACTAAACATCCTGGATTGTGGAAGAGAGAGAGAGAGAGAGAGAGAAAGAGAGAGAGAGAGAGATTTGATACTTAGACTTTGCAAAAATAGAAAAGAAAAAAAAGGTGTGGGGGACTACTTGATTACTTCGTCGTAGTGTGGTCGCGATACACGAGATCCAGTTCTCTCTCCCACTGCCTTAGACACAGAATATTGAAACCCAGGGACCTCTCAATTACGAACTAAGTTCAGTTCTTAAAAAACAAAAAAACAGACTTTTTTTCTGCTAGAAGAGAGCACACTCTAGCACAACAACATCCGTTCAATAAATTCTTTAACTTTCAAACCTTTTTGTGCTATAAGATAGCATATTTTAGTACAGGACCACCGGCTCACTGACATTCGCCTTAAAGTGCTGAATTGTTGGTCAAACAGTCTCAACCTCCTAATTTCAGTTTTTCTTCATAAAGTAATTAAAGTAGGAACTGAACAACTTCTTAGGTATACAATCAGCAATTATATGATTGTTTTTCTGTAGACTGTACGTAACCAGACAATAGCCAGTTCACTTTATATTTGCTAGTTTTAGTTTCCTTTTTTTTTCATTCAATGTTTCTAATATTTCCAGTTAGCAGGCTCATTACTCAAGCTATTTATTTACAAGTGGTAATTTGTTTCAAGTCATGAAACCACAATATTTCATATTTTTTTATTCTGGTCATGAGTTAAGTTTGTTTACAAATTCCTGTTTACTTTGTAATATTTCAATACATATAATCAAAATATTACAAAATTTGGGTATTTGATATATACCCGTATATAACAAGTACTTATTTATTTCCTTGACTCTCAGGTTATTAAAAATAGAAATTCCACACCAGTGAGATTGGTTCTATGTTTAAAGATTTGTCCCAAAGCACTAAGCAAAGACTTCTTGTCATCACAGTAACTAAACGAGAGAGAGAGAGAGAGAGAGAGAGAGAGAGAGAGAGAGAGAGAGAGAGAGAGAGAGCGTTCGAATGGGCTTAATTAACAAAAAGTGTACAGCTTCCAAATGAGGTATCTCTTATGAGCCTTGTTTCGAGGAAAACAAATGGAAATTTTTCCCACTCATCTGGGTGAGTGAAAGTGACTATCCGATCCCGCCTTAGGCTCCAGCGCCACAAGGCCTACAGAAGAAAGAGGCATCGGGAGGAAAGAGGGAAGATTCTTTACTCTTTCCCCGGGACTGGCGGAGAGGAAGGCCGAATTCATTAAGAAGACCTGATTCGAGGAAAATATAACTCGACCTATTTCTTGACTGAGGAGCTCGATCTCTAATGAACCTTTTGCTGGATCTTTCTATTTATCTATCTGTATATTTATCTCTTTATGTATCTATCTGTCTATCTGTCCTTCTGCTTGATTACCCTCATCTGTGTTACACTACAATGAATTCTTCGTGGGGAGATGAATTGGTCGTAAATGATTATCTCATAATGAATGTTTTTCGTGGGATGTTGTTTTAAGGTGATGTAATCATACTCGTATTACAAACATTCATATATACTTTTTTCATATCATAATTTTACAAAATCCTTGTCATCCTAGTGAACTAAGACTAAGGGTCTCGGATGTCCACAGGTATTCCTGCTGAAATCATCGTTCACTTCCTTAAAAAATCCCAAACTTCATTATATAAGATGTATTTCAAAATATCTGATTAGGTTGAGATATCTCTAATGACTGTCATTGCACGTGGGCTGGCTGGTATATCAAACTGTGTTTAACATAATTAATCTCGAATTGTGCATTTTTCATCCTTGAATTTTGAGGTGAAATTCTTGAGGGCTCCCAAATGGTAACTGCCAATTCCTTGTAAATTAGTCAGACCCTAATAACAGGAAGCTTGAGTTCACTCCTTGAATTCATTTCTTGAGATCACTCCTTCAGTTCAGTCCTCGAATTCATTTCTTGAGATCACTTCTTCAGTTCAGTCCTCGAATTTATTTCTTGAGATCACTCCTTCAGTTCAGTCCTCGAATTCATTTCTTGAGATCACTCCTTCAGTTCAGTCCTTGAGTTCAGTCCTTGAGTTCACTTCCTTTTCCCGTAAGGCGAGTATCACTGTAAGAGCCCTGATGATTTGGTGATCACAGTTAGGTGACGATTCGTCTATGATATTAACGGAATGAAGGTTTCAGTGAGGGATGAATCTTCACAGCTAAGAGGAAGAAAGTCAACTGGGTGTGTAGAAATTGCGTTCTATGATAATTTTGCACAAAATCTTTTTTTATAATTTTATCCACCTCGTTTTGAGTGATAACGAATATTTTCTCAGTTTTCGAAACATTTTTAGCAGTAAAATTCCCGAGATATAGTTCCTCTGACGCTACTCTCGAACCCGACTATAAGGAGATGAATTTCGAAATAATTTTACCAGAAGGAACCGGAAGCTTTCTTCAGCTGCAGAACTCTGGAAGCATCTGAGGGCCTTTCAGAAATCGAGGGAGAGTCCTTTGCTTATTGAAGTGTTATGTATCTAGTGGGCTGTTGTTGATACAGTGTCCGTGTTCTAGATTAACAGTTAAAAAGATTTTATAATTTTATGATACTTGATTCGATGCCATTCTCTTATATGTATATATATATATATATATATATATATATATATATATATATATACTATACATATACATATATATATATACATATATATATATATATATATATTATATATATATATATCATATATATATCATATATATATATATATATATATGACTGGTAGAAAATGTTCTGTTACAACAGAATTCCATCTAATAAAAGGAGCCCATAAAAAACATCAAAATAATTTTATAGTAGCAACTGCCGGTACAAGAGTCAAATGATGTAATCGGCCTTAATAAAAGAGAGGCAGGTAATGAACATCACAAAAGGAGCATGGGTTTCAGATACGATAGACAAGAGTTTCATTCAACCAACGCTTAAGAAGATTAAAGGAAGATTATCAGCGGGGTTGACCTAAATTGGCTTTTGCCTGTGGATGGACCTCTTGGTATAAATACCACCTATTCTGTAAACTTTGCTCATTCATCTACCCGAAGAGGGAGACAGCAGTCTCTGAAATATAGTACTTTTCTCTCTATATTTTTGGTGTTTTTATGGGCGGGTCCTTTTATTAGATGTATAAATATATATTTATATAATATATATATATATATATATATATTATATATATATATATATATATATATATATAAAGATATATGCCACGAAGGAAAATAAACGATGGAGTAGCCGCGAGACCTTTCGACGTTTAAACATCCTTTACTAAGCTGATGAACTGATATACATGAGGAAAAAGACAATACAAGAAGATTCGTATAACTGACAGATAGGGATTATAGAGATTAGTACCTAGAATCCGACACACCTGGAAGATGAGTAACCTTCCCAAACAAGCAAATGATAAATCCATAAATAAAGATATATGTCACGAAGGAAAATAAACTTTCGTGATTCAGTTATACATATACATATATAACACCTTTAAAACTGCCATAAAAAAAGGAAAGCCCTAATTGAAAATTTTCAAATTTACTCCTCATAAAGCTGGAGTTTCCTTTGTGAAAATGATTCCCAAACAAAATTATGCAGTTATGTAGATGGTCAATTGGACAGGAGACTGAATTCATGAATACATAGATAGAGGAGGACTTTTATGATTTCTCTTTACGTGCTAAGGGACAAGTATACACGACTGGCAGACAGCTAGCTAATACTCTGAGGCAAATGTAGTAACCCAAAGTACACAAAAAACTTCCTGATGGCAAGCTTCCAACTGATCTCTTTAAAAAAAAGTTTAGCTCGCGACACGAATCGAAATTGAAAAAGTTGCGACACAAATATAGAGATGTAGGGACTCTGTTGTACGCATTGGGAGTTTGTATTGTATGAATGGGGTTGGGGGGGGGGGGGGGGACGGGGAATAAAATTGAAGGAGGTCTTTTTCAGTATGCTTGGCGATTGTAGACGTGTGTTCACTGGATCGTGAGAGCCATGATTGCCATAATATATGTATATATGTACTCTCTCTCTCTCTCTCTTTCTCTCTCTCTTCTCTCTCTCTCTCTCTCTAGTATATATATATATATATATATATATATATTATATATATATATATATATATATATATATATATATATTTATATATATATATATATATATATATATATATATATATATATATTCTTACTTTAGAGTATATTCTCACTCTCTCTCTCTCTCTCTCTCCTCTCTCTCTCTCGCTCTCTCTCTCTCTCTCTAGTATATTAAATATATTTTATATATAATATAATATTATAATATATATAAATAATAATATTATATATATATATATTATATATATATATTTTTTTAATTATATTCTCTTTTTATTCTCTCTCTCCTCTCTCTCGTCTCGTCTCTCTCTCTCTCTCTCTTTTCTTCATCTCTCTCCTCTCTCTCTCTCTCTCTCTCTCTTATATATATATTATATAATATTATATAATATATATATATATTATAAATATATAATATAATATATAATATTATTAATATTATATATATTATATATATATATATATATATTCTTGCTTTTAGAAAGTTATTTCTCTCTCTCTCTCTCTCTTCTCTCATCTCTCGCTCTTCTTCTCTCTCGGTCTTCTCTCTCTCTCTCTCTCTCTCTCTCTCGAGAACAGGAACTGGCCAAACGCAATGTTCTTCAAACTTTAGCCTCCATTTTACATAGAAACAAACTTGCTATTTCAAAC
>NC_061094.1:63710150-63720150 GCF_015104395.2 Macrobrachium nipponense
CTCTCCTTCCTGTGCTGTCCACTGGTCGAGGTCACAAGAGATACCAACAACAACTCAAAAAACCACAACCCACAACCCAATAACACAACGACCAAGGACCACAACAACAACAACAACAACAAGGAACACAACCACAACCTCACATACAACAAAAACTCAGCAACACAACAAAGACCAATGCACAAACAATTACCAACAACACAAAAAGGCAACACAAACACCCACTAACAACCTCAAGAAATCATACCAACAAAAACAACACAAAAAATTACAACCCAAGGCCACTGCACAACAACACAACCAACAAAAAACACAGCACAAAAGGCAACATCCACACCCACTAACAACACCAAAGAATAACAACAAAGACAACAGCACAGGCAAAACAACTCTAAAGCAAAAAACATTAACTCAACAACAAGCAAACAACAAATCAATAACACAACTCAACTGACTTTCAATTCCTTCAAGACTGCTGCCGACACTACTATCACCAGCTCTCACCAAAGACTAAAAACTGACTCAAAAACACCTAAAACACAGAACTCTAACAATCAACAGCACCAGCAGACAACCCAGCCAGAACCTACCGACAACCAATTCAGTCATTAACTATCCATACAGCAATTACACCCTCTCTCTCTCTCTCTCTCTCTCTCTCTCTCTCTCTCTCTCTCTCTCTCTCACACACACACACACACACAGACACAGACGTTGTCAAATGGAACTCCATAACTCCTCCATACCGAAGGGGAATTACCATTGATAACAATCAGTGTCTGCGGGAGAGAAAACTCCTACCAGACGCATCCCCTGGCTGGGGCTATGGGAGCCCCTATGAAATAAACTCTCGTAGGGCTGCTCCGGATATATAAAAAAAACGGACCAAATGACTGAATCATATATACGGCTCTGACTTACAGTATATTCAGTGGTAGGTCTAGGACAGGCCTAGCAAGCCTCTAACTGAAGCTGTACCGCTCGAGAAACTCAAGGCTCAATTGTCAGACGTCAAAACAGGCGACGAAACTGAAAACGTCTCAGAAAAAACGACTGGGACAAATTGAATGTTACTTTACGATGCGGTACCTTGAATGTCGGCACTTATAACAATAAAGGAGACGAAATACTATATATGATGAGAGAGAGAAAACTCGATTTATTAGGAATGGCTAAAACTAGCCAGGCATGGGGGTAAAAGAGGTAGTCAAGATATGGGAGACGGATACGTACTGATGTATTGTGGAGTAGATGCTGGAATTAGAAAACACGGTGTTGCTATGATTGTAGGCCGCAGACTTCCCCCTTGTATACCAAAAATGTGGTTAGTGACTAAAAGACCTCTGATTTGCACAATTAGGATAAAAAATTACAAACTATAATGTACATCAGATATAGTATGCCTCTCCCTTATTCTATGTATACTTATGTATGCTCCACAACAAGGCTACACACAAGAAGAGAAAGATAGCTGCATGCAGATTTTGGATTCACATCTGGAGGAACAAACAGGGGGCGTTAATTTAATACTCGGTTGTGACAGAAGAGGAATCGAAAATGTAATAGGTCCCTTCGGAGAAGAATCAGAAATAATGAAGGCGAAAACCTAATAGGTTTCTGCATGAGAAATAATTTAAAAATCATGAATGGCTTCTTCATACACCAGTATTCGCAAAGATATACAAGATATCGATGGAATCAAACAACAGGGCAGTTTTATCAGACATCAGAAATTGACTATGTGGTCACATCAGATTAAAGTCTCGAACAAAATGTAAAAGTGTTGCCAGGAGTTTCCCTTGGCATTCCTTCTGTAAGAACTCAGAAAACAGAGAAAAACAGAAATCCTAAAAGATCGAGATATTAAGATGAGGTTCCAAAGCAAGTTTACTGAGAAACTGCAGCAGTTGGAGCAACGAGAATGGGAAACTCCAAAAGGAAGCCCCTTGGAAGTAGAAGATGAAGAATTGGCAGGAACTAAGAAAAGGCGAGCAGTTTGGTGGACGAAGATGTAATGGAAGCAGTGAAAATGAAAAATAAGAAACAGGAGAAGAGTTTGTATCCTCTAGAAATCAAACTGAAGAAATTAATAGAAGATCACTGGTAAATGTGCATGGATCGAACCAGGAAGTGAATTAATGGAGGATTTGAAGAATAACCAGAAAAAAAATATTTGCAGCTCCAAAATCGCACAGGAATGATAAAACAAAACAATATAATATAAAAGACAAATATGGAAACATCACTGGGATTGCTCAAGATCTTCACGAAAAATGGACCAGCTATTTCAGCAACTTACTGAACTTAACAACGAAAGAGAGAAATGAAGAAGAATATATCTTTCAATTTGATAGAGAAATAGGGAAAATGTGATTACATATCAAGAGTTTCATAATGCCTTAGAGAGATAAAAACGGAAAAAGCCCTGGGTATGATAATATACTAATTGAGTTGAGTTGTATAAAGAGGAAGGAGACCTGGCAAAGCAGATACTGTATGGCTTAATTCTATCACTCTGGCTAGAGACTAAAGCTACAGAAGATTGGGGAAGACATATTTCTGTGCCACTTTAGAAAGAGAATGGTGATTCAGGTGTGAAAACTATAGAAGTATAACACTCATATGCCATGTAGAAAAACTTGACAAAACTTTACTAGAGAATTTGAGAAAAGAGAGCACGTCATATCATTGAACCTCAGTTAGGTGAAGAACATGGATACAGAAGGATGGAAGTACTTCAGATCTTATATACACCCTGAGACTTGTCATTGAAAAATCGTGGGAATATTTTAGATCAGTGTATAGCTTTTATTGACCTAGAAAAAAGCACTTGACTCAAAACCTAGAAATAAATTATGGAGGTGTTTGGGAGAGGTGTATGGACGGATGGTAGGCTGGGGGCTGCAATAAAGAACACATGCGAACCAGGCGTGAATAATGTAAGGACCGGATACAAAAATGATAAATGGTTTAGTGTAACAACGGGTGTTAAACAAGGAAGTGTGCTTTCTCCACTCTTGTTCATCGCTTACATTGACAAAACTATAATGGACTTTAAAGAAAGAATTATCATTACAGGAGACATTATGCTTTTTGCAGATGATATAGCTTTTTGGACATATGACCAAGAGGAACTAGAAGGCACTGGTATGCTTAAATGATCGTTTAACAGAAGCGGGACTAAGAATGAATATAGGGAAAACATAAATATTAACAGCCAGCAGACAACCTCAAGCACTAACAAACATCATGATAAGAAATACAGTGATAAAGGACACCCACTCATTCGAGTATCTGGGATGAGTTTCCAAATAAGAACAGAGAGGAAATCACTGGAGGAAGAAAGAAATATAAAAGATGCTCTGGAGCTCTTTATCCAATGATGAGAGATGCATATGTTTCCGAGTGAAGTAAAGAAAACTATATTCGAGGGACTGTTAACACCAATAATGACGTACGGATCGGAGAGTGACAATGACAAAGAGGTAAATCCTGAGAACAATAGTAAACAAAACACGAAGAGATAGAATGAGAAATGAGAATGTTAGGAGAATTGCAGGACCTGTGATGAAAAAGATTGAGAGGGGACAACTGTATCATCTAATGAGAATGGACGAAAATAGAATTGCAAAGAAGACTTGGAACTGGGTACCTGAAGGAAGGAGATCGAGAGGTCGACCTCGTTAGCGATGGAAGGATGGAGTGGAGGAGGAGGAGGAGGAGGAGGAGGTCCTGGCAAAGCATAACATGGCAACAATGGAAGAGCTTAGAAGAGATGGAATATTTGAAAACAGAAGAGATTGAAGAAGACGACTAACCCCACCAACAGACATGCTGAAAGCCTCCTGGGAGTGGAAGTGAAGTGAAGTGGACAATCAGTGAACTTGATGAAGTAGTACTCTACTACCCAATGGTTCGGTACCCCACACGTGACTATCACTAATTAGTTACATCTCCTATTCGGTATCATTTTTTAAGTAGAACGAACTGGATTTCAAATGACATTTGTAGATCAATCTCTCTCTCTCTCTCTTTCTCTTCCTCTCTCTCTCGCTCTCTCTCTCTCTCTCTCTCTCTCTCTCTTCTCTCTCTGTATATATATACATACATACATACATACATACATACATACATACATACTTACATATATATATATATATATATATATATATATATATATATATATATATATATATATATATATATATATATATATATATATATAAGGTATAAGCCACGAAGGAAAGACAAACAACGGAGTTTCTGCCAGATCTATAGGATCAATGTCCTTTACTTAGCAGACAAACTGACTTACATGAGAAATTGAGAGTACAGGAAAGGTCGTATAAGTGACAGATAGGGATTATAAGAAGATTAGTATGTAGAATCCAACACACCTGGAGGGTGAGTAACCTTTCCGAACAAGCATGAACATGGGTACAATTAAAAACAAAGAGATTAAGTCCAACTGCTCACACAGGGACAAGACAATTAAAGGATTATACATGGTGACAGCTGACCATATTTAGATCTTTGGTAAAACAAAACCTTATTCACAAAACATATTAAACATACATATACAAAGAAAATATCTCTAAGGCAACTAATTTGTATTTAAATCTGTAATTATATCTTTGAGGTCATTCTTAACATGTTACAAATACAAGGGTCTAAATGAAACAGGCCATGACCAATATTAAAATTACAATGGGAAGTAAGTTGTATTATGGCAGATTCTAAAAGATTTCATTTTAAAGGATAGTGCCCTCAGTGCACCTCAAAGATATAATTACAGACTTAAATACAAATTAGTTGCCTTAGAGATATTTTCTTTGTATATGTATGTTTAATATATTTCGTGAATAAGTTTTATTTTACCAAAGATCTGAATGTGGTCAGCTGTCGCCTTGTATAATCCTTTAATTGTCTTGTCCCTGTGTCTGAGCAGTTGGACTTAATCTTTGTGTTCTTAAATTGTACCCATGTTTCTTCTTGTTTGGAAAGGTTACTCATCCTCCATTTGTGTTGGATTCTATGTACTAATCTCCTTATAATCCCTATCGGTTCCACTTATACGACCTTTCCTGTACTCTCAATTTCTCATGTAAGTCAGTTTGCGAAAGATCTTGCAGAAACACCGTTGTTTATCTTTTCCTTCTGTGGCTTATACCTTTATTTATGATTTATCACATTCCAAACTTTCGTGATTCAGTTATATATACACACAACACACACACATTATATATATATATATATATATATATATATATATATATATATATATATATATTATATATATATATATATATAATTTTGTGGTGTGTCTGTACGTGAATGTGTGTGTTTAATATACATACATTTTGTGGATACTTGTTGAATCCAATGACGAAGTAAATAATTGCCCTTAAATTCTCCTTGCTTATTTGATTTTAAAGCTATACCCCCCAAAAAAAAATCTTGATTTACACGTAGGGCTAATCTATAAGTAAATTTGTTTAAAAAGACCGCTTTTTCAGGTACCCTCTGCAACCAAACCAGTGGCTTCACACAGTTGAATGGGGTTGGTTGTATCTTGATAGGTAGAACTGGTCTCAGCTGGAACAAAGCCAGAGACTTTTGCCACGCTGCTGACTCCGAACTCTTCAATGATTATGACTCCCCACAACCTGTATACAACGCAATATGGAGTGAGATCAAGAGAATTCTCCCTACTTCACCGGGTAAGGCATCTTAAGAGATGATATGTGCTCCTCTCAGTTTTATTTTCCTGCTCCAGTAGCACTTGATCATTTTGAAGGGTAGTGCCTTCAGTGCACCTCACATGTCGTCTATTCCAGCTTCTCTTCTTCAAGCACGCTGTGCTGTCCAATATCTCTGATTGTTACTTCGCAGGCCAGCTGAGGGAGTTTCTCCTGGTTTGAACTTCAAAATCTTGTATGTCATCACCTTTGTTTTCTGAATTTCTACAGCTTGCTGTCAAACTACTCCAACTCTCTTTTTCCACAGTTTTCAGCGCCTGATTGCCCCTCCGGTGCTTGGCTTGACAGAATCAATTTCACGAGTCGATCAGTTTAGAAATCAGAATGGCAATAGTCGCCTGGTCATACTAAAATTAGCTTCTGCTCTTTGCTTTGCTTTGCAGAAACTAACTTCAGACTGTGGTTTGGAAAGAGAGGCGACTATTGGCTGAAAGACTCCTGGTGGATTGACGCCAACAGCACTCTGCCTTGCACAAACCTACAGTTCAACAGGACTCTGGCGGACTACCCTTGCAACCAAGGCCTTTGGTTCCTGTGTCAGCAAATGTTTACTTGAAAAGCGCCATCAAGACAGGTTTCAGTAGATGTACACAAGTAGCTTAGAACGTACAAGTTCTAATTTTATGACTCTAATTTAATTTATCTGCAAAGAGAACCACCAGTCATCACTAATGAGAACATTTTGAATATAGTCTCACTTGACCTTAATTTGCACTAGCCATCTTAGATATTAGTTCTTGCAAATGTCCCTGTAGATACAAATCAAAATTTTGACTACGTAAATGTTTACGATTCTAGATGATGATTGTACGACTTTCAGAACAAAAAAAAAAAAAAAAATCCAAGACATCTGCACAGTTGAAGGACCTTATTATTTCATATCAATTCTATTTACCTTTTTTGGATCACACGCACTGCTCTTAATGGAAATTGAAGTTCTGTCAATTAAAAGATACAATAGGTAGGGGAGGGAGGACAGACAGAGATAGACTATAACCTGTTATTTTCCATCTGTGGTCCCAGTGCATGGTAACACTGCGTCCCTGGCTTTAAATAGTTACGCTATGTGTAAGTTTTAGGGTGCACATTTGCAACTGAAAAGTGTTTCAATAATTTACTGTAAGCGAATTACACCGTTAATCTTCGAAATAAGATTTTTTTATTATTGATAAATGTAAGCTGCCTTTTCGGGGTGGCGAATGGAACAGCCAGAAGCAGTGGCGGGAAAAATGCTTCTCTCGCTGTTCACTCAGTAATGCAAGATGTCAACTTTATTGCACTACACCTATTCTGCTACTAAGCTACGTGCTACTTCATTACACGTAAGTATATCAGTATATACTTTTAATTTTTATAAAGTGCGTTTTAGCCAGATGCGATATGACGCAACTTGGTTTAGCATCTGTTAAATAGAATTTGCGTCTGGCTGTTCCATTCGCCACCCCGAAAAGGCAGCTGACATTCAATAATAATAACAATGTCCTCTTTCGAATATCAACGGTGTAATTCACATACAGTAAATTATAAAACACTTTTTCCAGTTTGCAATGTAGACACCCAGATATCCTTTTATTTACCTAAAACTTACACAAAGCCCGGGACGCAGTGTTACCAGGCAAGGGGACCACAGGCGGGTGGACAGATGGAAAAAAAAAACCGTGTATAGGCAGACGATTCATCAAAAGGGTGACGACACTATAATTCAATTTCTTTCATTAAGAAAGGAGGAAGTGACATATTAATTTCTGGGTTTTAATTGTTTTGAATTGTAACTATCATTTTCAATAGACTGACAAGTAGTAATATTTATGTAATGGTCTAATTATTTCCAGCTTTTCCTGGTCACTGGTGATCTCGGAAGACACTGAAAAAAATGAGCAATGTTATTTTTGTTGTTGAGTCACTCTATTCTGGAGATCCCATGTAGCACATTTAAGAAGTCTGGTATATACAACCCATATATGGCTGTACGCACACACACACACACACACACACACACACACACACACACACACATATATATATATATATATATATATATATATATATATATATATATATATATATATATATATATATATATATCACATATAAATAAATATTATATATACGTATATGTATGTATATATATATTACACATATATAAATAATAATATATACATACGTATACATACTCAGTAGTAATAGGTTTTCGTGTGAATATGTCAAATGCTAATAGCAAAATTAACAAAATAAAGGAAAATTGCCAACTAAGTGAATGAAATAGAGTGGAACATCTTCACACACTTAATGATTAAAAAATAGGTACTAATCTGAAATATAATGTTTATCTTTAGAACATTTTACAGTTATGAGAAGGAACGCTTGATGGCAACACTGTTTTTATGCTATATCTACAATAAATTCTATGTATGTAAAATTAGACGTATCATTGCTTCTAAAAAATCGCATTATGTGAATTGTTTGGTACTATATTAGGTACCAGTTGCCAAACGGACAAAAGTCTTTACCCTTTACTTATAATCTAAGTATAATACTCTTCACTTAAACCAACCACGGATCACTATATCTTTCTAGATAGTTTGTTTACCTGTGGGACGTCCTTATGTCGATATGGAGTGGAATCGTGGAAGCTCAAATGTTTCACATAGTATCTATAGTGGTGATAATTGTGTTCTCAATTTAGGTAGTTATAGTCGATGAATTGCGTTCCTTGCGTTACATATGTCATAAGAAATTCTTTTCAAGGGTAGTTGATACAGAAATCTTAAAATAAAAGAAATTTAAGTATTAGAACATCATGAAGACTAGTAATGCAAAATATGCCGCGCAGCTTCGTATAACTCCACTTTCTCTGAAACAAAAGAGAGGAACATAAATATCTATCTAAATAGACTATGTTGCTTCAGTATTACGTATAGATGACGTCCTGAGCTGCCTATATCTACCTTTGAAAATATTTTATGATTTAGAATAAGTTTCTATTTAATTCAGTTATATTTCCAGTCGGACAACATCCAAAGATCCCAAAGGATAAGAGGGAACACAGTGAGACCCATTCTGTCTGTTAGGAAGCACAGCAGAAAAATGATTTAAAAGATTATCTTGGAATGACCAGCGACCTACAATATTCACGCACGAACTTCAAAGAACTTTATGCGCACAATGAAAATATGACGGAAAATGGTTTAAAGAGAATGAAAAGATATCAGTAACCTTCCATGATACTTAGTGTTTGATTATATATGGGTCACAAAGAACAGTTCAGATTCTAGGTCTAGCTGGAATATATAGTGCAAAACATGTTTGTTTGAAGATCATTTGGCAAAGCTGTTTACAATTGCCATTAAATGGTCGTTCCCAAAGACAAGACTTCTGTTGCATGTAATCATGTAACCTTTTCTCGGTAAACAAAAACACAGGTTTCGTTTGAAATAACAAGTTTGTTTTATATGTAAATTTGAAGCTAAAATTCGATTTGTTTTAAAGGCAGACTCATTCACGGTTTATTTAGGACGAATAAATGTCATAATGAGGTTGGAGTATGTCGATAGACAGACGTAAATTATATAGATATGGATATCACGAAGCACTGAATACGCGTCTAAAATCGTCAGCCATATTGAAAAAGACCTCCTTCAATTTTACTCCCCCCCCCCCCCCCCCCCCCCCCCCCCCCCCCCCCACCCCACCCCTCCCGGACCCAATTCATACAAACAAACTCCAAATGCCTACAACAGCGTCCCTACACTTCTATATTTGCATCACAACTTTTTCAATTTAGATTTCTGTCGCTATGTAAATTTTTTTTTTTTAAAGAGATCAGTTGAAAGCTTGTCATCAGGAAGTTTTTAGCGTACTTTGAGTTGCTACATTTGCCTCGGAGTATTAGTCCTTTACCATCTATGTATCAAAAACTTCAGCCCCCGTCCAATTGACCATCTACATAACAGCATAATTTTGTTTAAGAATCATTTTCACAAAAGAAACACCTGTTTTATGAGGAATAAATTTGCAGATTTTCAATGAGTTTTATGGTTTCCCCTTTTCTATGGCAGTTTTAAATGTGTTAGTCTCCTATCTTTAATGTGTTTTTATTGGCTGCAAACACTGCTTGAATTAGTACGTATAAAGATTATATATAATGTGACGAAGCTTCCAAATATCTGGTCATTACACTTACCAATGAAAATTTGTTACCTCACAGCACGTAAACAATTGTATCTTCATCACAGATAAAA
>NC_061094.1:63727650-63735150 GCF_015104395.2 Macrobrachium nipponense
ATAGATCGAGTCTACTAAATTCTACGAATTGTAGAGATTTTTTTTTTTTTTTTTAGAAGACTTAGATTCCCGTGAAAAGGATTCCGAGTAAAATATCGAAAGGAGGTTTAATGGCCGGGAAACGCACGGAAGACGGAAGGAAATGAATAGAAATGACTGGAAATGAGTTTTGTAACCTACGGACTCTGATATAGAATGAAGGAATGTAATGTTTGTGTAATGATATTCATAGCAACTATTCCTTCGGTAATTAAATGAAAATACGTCAAACTGAATATTTGCATAGATTCAAAATAAATATTTCATTGCTTCTAAATATTCACAATACCTACTACAATTCGATAAGTATTTAATAATTATTAATAAGCGCACATTGGACCGATGTTTAATTAATGTATGGACTCTAATATAATATAAAGAAAGACTAAAATGGGCCTATGCTACTTTGAAATTTCTGAGTTTTGTGCAAAAAGAAAAAAAATTCCATAAGTGTAAAATATGAAAAAACCTAAAATAGGTCAATGCTACTTTGAAATTTTAGAGTTTTGTGGAAAAAAGTCCAAAGGCATTAGATATAACTAAGTAACAATTGCAGAAAATATATATAAAAACAAATAATAGGGGGTATTCTACTTTGAAATTTCTCATATAAAAAACCTATAATAGGCCTATACTGCTTTGAAATACTGAGTTTTGTGCAAAAAAGTCCTAAAATACTAAATATGAAAGATACAATAGTGGAAAAAAAAAAAAATCTAAAATAGGCCTTTGCTGCTTTGAAATTTCTTAGAGTTTTGTGTGAAAAAAGTCTTAAGTTAGTAAATATAACTTAGTGACAATAGTAGAAACTATAAGAAAACTAAAATAGGCCTATGCTACCTCGAAATTTCTGAGTTTTGTGCAAAAAAGTCCAAGGATAGTCAATATAACTTAGTGACAATAGTGGAAAATATAAAAATGTCTATAATAGGCCTATGCTACTCAAACTCAACAAAGCGGTTGAAAACAAATGAAAAAACACAAACTGAGAATACAAAAGGAATCTAAGATTTGACAAAAAGCTAATAAAACAAAATTAATACACAATAAATGAAATAAAAAAAATAAATGTACACAAATGAAAAATAGAAAAAAAAAATACAAATGACCAAACGGGTATTTCTGCATTTTAGAAAAATCTGAAAAAAAAAAATTTTGGAATGCGTCAAGTCCAAGTCCGGTGAACAATATTGGTAGTAAAGGTGTCAAGTACGTTGAAACATTTTACTTTGGTCTCAGCAGCTACATGATCCGGAGAAAACTACAAGAAATGCCTAAAACCTGTTTTTTTTTTAATTGACCTTTTTGTAGTACCAGGTCACTCCTGAGGAAGAAGCCTACTCTTCTCGTAGACCTGAATTTCTGTGTCGTTAATTTCGTCCCTGTTTTTTGACAGTGTCAAATATGTATTTTTTCCCACTTTTCCGAGTTATCTGCAATCGACAGCGATTTCGTCGTTGACTTCCGGTTTCAGCTAAGTATCGAGTGTGCGTCTCTCACTAAACATCCTGGATTGTGGAAGAGAGAGAGAGAGAGAGAGAGAGAGAGAGAGAGAGAGAGAGAGAGAGAGAGAGAGACTGCAAAAATAGAAAAGAAAAACAAGGTTGGGGGGACTACTTGATTACTTCGTCGTAGTGTGGTCGCGATACACGGGATCCAGTTCTCTCTCCCGCTGCCTTAGACACAGAATTTTGAAACCCAGGGACCTCTCAATTACGGACTAAGTCCAGTTCTTAAAAAACAGACTTTTTTCTGCTAGAAGAGAGCACACTCTAGCACAACAACATCCGTTCAATAAATTCTATAACTTTCAAACCTTTTTGTGCTATAAGATACCATATTTTAGTACAGGACCACCGGCTCACTGACATTCGCCTTAAAGTGCTGAATTGTTGGTCAAACAGTCTCAACCTCCTAATTTCAGTTTTTGTTCATAGAGTAATTAAAGTAGGAACTGAAACAACTTTTTCTTTTTTTTAGGGTAATACAATCAGCAAATTATATGTTGCTTTTCTGTAGACGGTACGTAACCAGACAATAGCCAGTTCACTTTATATTTGCTAGTTTTAGTTTCCTTTTTTTTCATTCAATGTTTCTAATATTTCCAGTTAGCAGGCTCATTACTCAAGCTATTTATTTACAAGTGGTAATTTGTTTCAAGTCATGAAACCACAATAATATTTCATATTCTTTTATTCTGGTCATGAGTTAAGTTTGTTTACAAATTCCTGTTTACTTTGTAATATTTTAATACATATAATCAAAATATTACAAAATTTGCATATTTGATATATACTCGTATATAATAAGTACTTCTTTATTTCCTTGACTCTCAGGTTGTTAAAAATAGAAATTCCACAGCAGTGAGATTGGTTCTAGGTTTAAAGATTTGTCTCAAAGCACTAAGCAAAGACTTCTTGTCATCACAGTAACTAAACGGGAGAGAGAGAGAGAGAGAGAGAGAGAGAGAGAGAGAGAGAGAGAGAGAGAGAGAGAGAGAGAGAGAGAGAGAGAGAGAGAGAGAGAGCGTTCGAATAGGCTTAATTAACAAAAAATGTACAGCTTCCAAATGAGGTATCTCTTACGAGCCTTGTTTCGAGGAAAACAAATGGAAATTTTTCCCACTCATCTAGGTGAGTGAAAGCGACTATCCGATCCCGCCTTAGGCTCCAGCGCCACAAGGCCTACAGAAGAAAGAGGCACCGGGAGGAAAGATGGAAGATTCTTTTACTCTTTCCCCGGCACTGGCGGAGAGGAAGGCCGAATTCATTAAGAAGACCTGATTCGAGGAAAATATAACTCGACCTATTTCTTGACTGAGGAGCTCGATCTCTAATGAACCTTTTGCTGGATCTTTCTATTTATCTATCTGTATATTTATCTCTTTTTGTATCTATCTGTCTATCTGTCCTTCTGCTTGATTACCCTCATCTGTGTTACACTACAATGAATTCTTTGTGGGGAGATGAATTGGTCGTAAATGATTTTCTCATAATGAAAGTTTTTCGTGGGATGTTGTTTTAAGATGATGTAATCATACTCGTATTACAAACATTCATATATACTTTTTCATATCACAATTTTACAAAATCCTTGTCATCCTAGTGAACTAAGACTAAAGGTCTGGGATGTCCACAGGTATTCCTGCTGAAATCTTCGTTCACTTCTTTAAAAAATCCCAAACTTCATTATATAAGATATATTTCAAAATATCTCCTTAAGATGAGATATCTCTAATGACAGTCATTGCCAGTGGGCTGGCTGGTATATCAAAATATGTTTAACATAATTAATCTCGAATTGTGAATTTTTCATCCTTGAATTTTGAGGTGAAATTCTTGAGGGCTCCCAAATGGTAGCTGCCAATTCCTTGTGAATTAGTCAGACCCTAATAACAGGAAGCTTGAGTTCACTCCTTGAATTCATTTCTTGAGATCACTTCTTCAGTTCAGTCCTCGAATTTATTTCTTGAGATCACTTCTTCAGTTCAGTCCTCGAATTTATTTCTTGAGATCACTTCTTCAGTTCAGTCCTCGAATTCATTTCTTAAGTTCGCTCCTTCAGTTCAGTCCTTGAGTTCACTTCCTTTTCCCGTAAGGCGAGTATCACTGTAAGAGCCCTGATGATTTGGTGATCACAGTTAGGTGACGATTCGTCTATGATATCAACGGAATGAAGGTTTCAGTGAGGGATGAATCTTCACAGCTAAGAGGAAGAAAGTCAACTGGGTGTGTACAAATTGCGTTCTATGATAATTTTGCACAAAATCTTTTGTTATAATTTTATCCACCTCGTTTTGAGTGATAACGAATATTTTCTCAGTTTTCGAAACATTTTTAGCAGTAAAATTCCGGAGATATAATTCCTATGACGCTACTCTCGAGCCCGACTATAAGGAGATGAATTTCGAAATATTCATTTTTTTCTTTACCAGAAGGAACCGGAAGCTTTCTTCAGCTGCAGAACTCTGAAAGCATCTGAGGGCCTTTCAGAAATCGATGGAGAGTCCTTTGCTTGTTGAAGTGTTATATATCTTGTGGGCTGTTGTTGATACAGTGTCCGTGTTTTTCCTAGATTATCAGTCAAAAAGATTTTATAATTTTATGATACTTGAATTTCCGAATGTCATTCTCTTGTGTATATATAATATAAAAAAAATATATATATTATATATATATAGATATAAAAATATATCAAAAAAGAAATATATATATATATATATAAAAAAAATAAAAAGAAAAAAAAATATATATGTATTTATTATATATATATATATATATATATATATATAATATATATACTCATATATATATATATATATATATATATCTATATATATTTTATAAAGTATATATATATATATATATATATAATATATAAATAATATATATATATACACAATATATAAATAAAAAAAAAATATGTCTGGTGAAAAATGTTCTGTTTACAACAGAATACCATCTAATAAAAGGAGCCCATAAAAACACCAAAATAATCTTATAGTAGCAACTGTCGGTACAAGAGTCAAATGATGGAATCGGCCTTCATAAAAGAGAGGGCAGTTAATGAACATCTCAAAAGGAGCATGGGTTTCAGATACGATAGACAAGATTTTCATTCAACCAACGCTTAAGAAGATTAAAGGAAGATTATCAGCGGGGGTGACCTATAAATTGGCTTTTGCCCGCGGATGGACCTCTTGGTATAAATACCACATTTTCTGTAAACTTTTCTCATTCATCTACCTGAAAAGGAAGACAGCAGTCTCTGAAATATAGTACTTTTCTCTGTATATTTTGGTGTTTTTATAGGCTCCTTTTATTAGATATATAAATATATATATATATATATATATATATATATATATATATATATATATATATATATATATATATATATATATATATATTTTAAACGTCCTTTACTAAGCAGATGAACTGATATACATGAGGAAAAAGACAATACAAGAAGATTCGTATAACTGACAGTAGAGATTAAAATCCGACACACCTGGAAGATGAGTAACCTTCCCACAAACGCAAATGATAAATCCATAAATAAAGATATATGCCACGAAGGAAAATAAACTTTCGTGATTCAGTTGTATATATATATATATATATATATATATATATATATATATATATATATATATACATATATATATATATATATTATATATATATATATATATATTATATAACACCTTTAAAACTGCCATAAAAAAGGAAAGCCCTAATTGAAAATTTTCAAATTTACCCTCATAAAACTGGAGTTTCCTTTGTGAAAAAGATTCCGAAACAAAATAATGCAGTTATGTAGATGGTCAATTGGACAGGAGACTGAATTTATGAATACATAGATAGAGGAGGACTTTTATGATTTCTCTTTACGTGCTAAGGGACAAGTATACACGACTGACAGACAGTTAGCTAATACTCGGAGGCAAATGTCGTAACCCAAAGTACACTAAAAACTTCCTGATGGCAAGCTTCCAACTGATCTCTTTAAAAAAAAGTTTAGTTCGCGACAGGAAATCGAAATTGAAAAAGTTGACACAAATATAGAGATGTAGGGACGCTGTTGTACGCATTGGGAGTTTGTATTGTATGAAGGGGGTTGGTGGGGGGTTTTTGGGGGGGGGGAATAAAATTGAAGGAGGTCTTTTTTTCAGTATGGTTGGCGATTGTAGACTGTGTTCACTGGATCGTGAGAGCCATGATTGCCATATTATGTATGTATGTAGCTATCATCTCTCTCTCTCTCTCATCGTCTCTCTCTCTCTCTCTCTAAAGAACGGTCTCTCTCTCTTCTCTCCCCTTCCTCTCTCTCTCTGTATATATATATATATATATATATATATATATATATATATATATATATATACATATATATATTATTATACACTATATATATATATATATATATATATATATATATATAAAACACCTTTAAAACTGCCATAAAAAAGGAAAGCCCTAATTGAAAATTTTCAAATTTACCCTCATAAAACTGGAGTTTCCTTGGTGAAAAATTCCGAAACAAAATAATGCAGTTATGTAGATGGTCAATTGGACAGGAGACTGAATTTATGAATACATAGATAGAGGAGGACTTTTTATGATTTCTCTTTACGTGCTAAGGGACAAGTATACACGACTGACAGACAGTTAGCTAATACTCGGAGGCAAATGTTCGTAACCCAAAGTACACTAAAAACTTCCTGATGGCAAGCTTCCAACTGATCTCTTTAAAAAAAGTTTAGCTCGCGACACGAATCGAAATTGAAAAAGTTGACACAAATATAGAGATGTAGGGACGCTGTTGTACGCATTGGGAGTTTGTATTGTATGAATGGGGGTTGGGGGGGGAATAAAAAAAAATTGAAGGAGGTCTTTTCAGTATGGTTGGCGATTGTAGACGTGTGTTCACTGGATCGTGAGAGCCATGATTGCCATAATATATGTATGTATGTAGCTATCAATCTCTCTCTCTCTCTCTCTCTCTCTCTCTCTCTCTCTGTATATATATATATATATATATATATATATATATATATATATATATATATATATATATATATATATATTATATATATATACATATATATATATAATATACATATATATGTATATATATATATATATATATATTATATATATATATATAATATATATTATATATATAATATTATATATATATATATATATATATTATATATATCTATTTCTTATTTTAGAGTATACTCTCTCTCTCTCTCTCTCTCTCGTCTCTCTCTCGTCTCTCTCTCTCTCTCTCTCTCTCTCTCTCCTCTCTCTCTCTCTGATTAAAATTTTCTCGAGAACCGGAACTGGCCAAACGCAATGTTCTTCAAACTTTAGGTTCCATTTTACATAGAAAAAAAAAACAACTTGTTATTTCAAACGAAATCTGTGATTTTGTTTACCGGGAAAAGGTTACATGATGACATGCAACAGAAGTCTTGGGGTCGGGAACAACCATCTAACGGCAATTGTAAATAGTTTTGTCAACTGATCTGCAAATAAACATTCTTTGCTCTATAAATACCGACAGGATCTAGAATCTAAACTGTTCTTTATGGCCTATTATAATTATCAGACGCTAAATATTATGGAAGATTATTCATGTTTTTATTATAGTTTCTAAACTCATTTTCGTAATATCTCTTAATGCACACAAAATTCCATTATGAGTTAATCGGTGAATGTTTTAAGTGGCCTATAATTACAGGCACATTAAAGACTCATTTAGAAATATTAATACAGTGACAATTTCTAAGGATATAAAAGTCTTTGATGTCGTGAATAACTAAACAGTTTCTGTGATCAACTAAACACTTTCTGCAATACAGCACAGCTACTGGATATTTCAAAAGGCCCTTTTTCCATTTACCCAGCAAATTCGGTAAGCATGCTCAGTTTTCGCTGTATCAACATAAAA
>NC_061094.1:63740150-63745150 GCF_015104395.2 Macrobrachium nipponense
ACCAACCTGAGGAAGTGATAGAAAACGATCAGGCAAAGATCCTCTGGTACTATGGTATCAGAAGGGATAGGGTGATACGTGCAAACAGACCAGACGTGACGTTGATTGACAAAGTCAAGAAGAAAGTATCACTCATTGATGTCGCAATACCATGGGACACCAGAGTTGAAGAGAAAGAGAGGGAAAAAAAATGGATAAGTATCAAGTAAAATCAAGATCTGAAAATAGAAATAAGAAGGATATGGGATATGCCAGTGGAAATCGTACCCATAATCATAGGAGCACTAGGCACGATCCCAAGATCCCTGAAAAGGAATCTAGAAAAACTAGAGGCTGAAGTAGCTCCAGGACTCATGCAGAAGAGTGTGATCCTAGAAACGGCGCACATAGTAAGAAAAGTGGATGGACTGCCATAAGGATGGCAGATTGCAACCCGGAACCCCACACTATAAATACCACCCAGTCGAATTGGAGGACTGTGGTAGAGCACAAAAAAAAAAAAAAAAAAAAAAAAAAAGAAAAAAAAAAAAAAAAAAAAAAATAATAATAATAATAATTAATAATAATAATAATAATAATAATAAAAAAATAATAATAATAATAATAATAAAATAATAATAATAATAATAATAATAATCTTAAATATGTTTGTTCCCTATTTTGTGGGGATGGTGGGCGGAGGCTGGTTGGTCGATAAGAACCACATAATTCCTTAGAGAAACTACAATTCGTGGGATCGTTCTATAATCCTCCCAAAAGCATTAATAATTGCTGGCTGCCATTATAGAAATCCCCTTCCGCGCCTTGTGACGCATCGAGGCGCCTTCACAAAGCTTTCTGGATAATAGAATATTCTCTTTCGTGACTGAGGCACAAGTTCCCGGTTGCATTAACTCTGACGGAGAGAAACACAAAAGAATAATCTTCTCCCAAAATGTTTTTCGCTTCCTATGCTAGAGACTTTTATCCCAGAATGGAAAGTTGAATCGAAGTTACGGAGAAATTATTCCTCTTTTTTTTTTAATCCGATTAAAACTCAAACATCGTTCTACAAGTTGCGAGGAAGCAGATCTAAAAGGTTCGTTTCGAAGAAAGTTGAAAATGGAGCTTATCGTGCTTAAAATCAGGACGGTAATTCAACCAACTGATCTCCCAGAAGTCCTTTTGTTTCACTTATTCTAAAGGCCACGTCCCTAATCCCACTACTGGGTTTGAATGAGAGCTTCCCTTGAAGCTTATTTTATCAAAGAGATCCTCGTGGCTTAATATGACTTCACACGTGTTTTTATTTTTTAATAAATGCTTACTGAAACTGAGGCCGTAAAGACAAGAACTGCGGTACTTTCAGCCATTCAACGCACAAGTGACAAGAGGGAGATAGAGTGGTTAGACAGCATGGAAAAAGACATCCAGAGAACCAATGAGATGATGTACAGGGATCTAAAGGTGGAAGTGGGAGAAACCCACACAGCTAGAGAAGTTGGATAGCAAACTGGAGGAAAGAAGACTCTCCCATAATCATGGAAATCTCCCCACGAATCTCCCCTTCTTCTTCTTCTTCTTCGTCTTCTTCTTCTTCTTCTTCTTCTTTTCTTCTTCTTCTTCTTCACAGCTTAATGATCCTCCACCATCGGTTTCAACCTCGAACTGACTTGGGAGCGTCACTGAGTTGGGCTGGCTTCTCCCCGATGGTGGCCAGGACACTTGGCAGCCTCCCACTGGATATAATTACTACCTGAGAAAAATGGGAAGAAAAGAGACAGGGATGTAAAAATTCGCATTGACAAGTTGAAATTGACAACATAGAATAAGCAATAGGAAAAATATCTGTAAAGATAGATAAATATCATATTAGTAATTCGTCTCGATAATTGTGTTCCAGACTTCACTGTAATCTCAAATCAGATTAAGCCATGAATGGAACAGCCCACAGCCCACATCACTTTAAGTGAAAGGTACAACACTTTTAGTAAAAGATAAATCACTTCAGTAAAAGGTACATCACTTTCAGTAAAAGATAAATCACTTTCAGTAACAGATACATAACTTTTAGTAAAATATAAATCACTTTCAGTAAAGGATATATCACTTTAAGTTAAAAGTTACATCACTTTTAGCAAAAAATACATCACTTTAAATATAAGATACATCACTTTTAGTAAAAGATGCATTACCTCGAAGTCACTAAAAAAAAAAAAAAAAAAAGGAATCTTTGAAGGAAGGTGAAAAGGCCACCGTTAGCATGCAACCCAAAAAATCAACAAAAAAATGAAATATTACATTTTAGTACAACGAAACGTTACAACACACTCTGTGTTAAAAATTCATCATTTAACTAGGGTTAACAAAAGGAGAACCTGTATTGTTCAACACAGATTATAAGCTAATATTCAAAGCCCATTGTACAAGAACGAAACTGATAATAATGGATGAAGGTATTTCAAGCGAACAATATCGGAATCACGAGAGAAGATCGATTATGCAGCGCAATAACGCAATGCGTAATGTAATCTCCTACGCAAATGAGACGACGATATTGCAAGCTGGAATTATACAAGTCTGGAATGGTTGTAAGGATTTTGGACGCGTTCGTTCAATTATTGATTGGGATTCATGAGATAAATTGAGCGAAAGCTGTGCTATTAGAATGCTTACAGAAGAATAAACACTAACACACACACATCACACACACACACACACACACACACACACATATATATATATTATATATATATATATATATATATATATATATATATATGTGTGTGTGTGTGTGTGTGTGTGTGTGTGTGTGTGTGTGTGTGTGTGTGTGTGTACAGTCGACAAGAAAACTGAAGATACAGTTTTCATTAGCTTTCGTTCATCGAATTTCCCATTTGTTTTTACTGAAAAGACATTATATCGCTAAATTTTTCCCTAGAATAGGAAAATACATTGCAAATTATATCATATAAGACAAAACTGCAAAACAAAACCGTTCAGATACTTAAAAACACGATATTTGTCGAAGTCATTGGAATTTCTCAGATGGATTCGTTCATAGAGATCTGGTAGATAGAATGTGAATTTCTGATTGTAGTACTATGTATCACGACGACAATATTTACTCGTTTTCCTTCATGAACGGGGATATGATTGCATCATCGTAAGTGGTGAATGCAATTATTTTAGTTTCTACAAACTCATGTTTGTATTCCAAAGCGTTTAAAGTTAGCTGACGTCAATGGCAGTCAATGATGCGACGGCTAAGGTAGGTTGAGCAAATCTAGTTGCATCCGCAAGAGCGTTTTCTATGATGTGAGGAGGAGCCCTAGAACTTCGAGCGGAAAGCGCAAGTCACTGGATACTGGCTTACGTAACGGATTTCACACTTTGATTACTTTGACGTTGACATGGATCGAATGCTAGTTGCTGTTTACAAAGATACTGTCTTTAAGCATAAATCTTTATCAAGCTTAAAGTAGCGTGTCTGCTCAAAGATTTTCTGGCTATATACTCCCATTATAAAGCAGTTGTAGTAGCCTATAGCTCTACACGACTGCATTTCTTTGCCGCGAGGCTGAAAGATCTCCCAGCACATCAGCATTTTTTGCACGATATAAAACTTTAATTGCATGTGCACTACATAGAGTTATTTGTGGTAATAAATATTTTTACTTAACACAGCCTTTTTCGTGAATGATTTATGGATGAAACCCGATTTTCAAAAGTACAGACTATATCAAGAGAGCAAGAATTACCGCAGCTTGTATCTAAAATTTTCCACGTCTTTTTACAGTCTGAATGTTAAGGCAACATTCGAATGAAATCAAGATCAGGGTGTGAATTACTCAGAGAATTAACTTGAATATCATGATCCTTCTAAAACATACTATAAAAATATATATTACCACTCCATCTCCCAAAGATAATATGATGAAATTAAGTAGTTATAAATAGGCCTAAGCTCTCTCTCTCTCTCTCTCTCTCTCTCTCTCTCTCTCTCTCTCTCCCCCAAGTTTTTCCCCATCTCTCTCTCTCTCTCTCTCTCTCTCTCTCTCTCTCTCTCTCTCTCTCCACTTTTGAAACATTTGAAAAAATATTATCACTTAATCTCTCTCAAAGTAAATATAATGAATTAAGTATCTCTATCGATAGGCCTATGCCTGGCGCGCTCTCTCTCTATCGTCATAATATTTCATTCTTTACTGTAATGTTCCTCACGATTTCCACAAGTACTTCCCAAATTTTACAATACTTTCTCTCATTGTTTAAGATCCGTCTTCAATTACGTATGAATTTTACGTCAGTTTAGTGTCAAACATTACTTATAAATAAGGTTTCACAGTAGGTTTTAAAAAAGGATGATCGATATTCTACCCTGAACTGGCGTTACCAAACCAACATTAACGAATAATATAGAGCCTGATTCTACATTAAAGTATAAATGATTATAGGACCTCAACAGAATTTTTATGGTGTAAAGTTAATAGAAATCTAGAAAGCAACAAATGCTATAATTTTGATGCTCCGTCCCCTTTTTAGGTTTGCCAGGTGTGGCATTATTGAACCATATATGTCCGAAGATTTAAAAAAACTGTATCTTAACTTTCCTTGCCGAGTGTACATATGTATATATTTATGTATATATATTATATATATATATATATATAGATATATATATATATATATATATATATATATATATATATATATATATATATATATATATATATATATATTCCTTTAAACTATAATCTTTCTTTGCACTCTGGCATCGCACAATTAAAACGTAGAGGAGAATTTCCGACTCGTACTTCCTATCAGTCGTAACATCGAGCAGCCGTGAATTGCAAATTAATCATTCGCCTTTTATGCAAACTGGTCTCTGGCTGGTCCGAAAGGATCAAAGGGAGTTGGACTGGGTTGTACAGCATTTGATGTTTACTCAGTCCATTCCAATTACATTCCTTGAGTTCTTGTACCTTCGTTTGAGCAAGACTGATTCCCAAGCTGATGTA
>NC_061094.1:63750150-63752650 GCF_015104395.2 Macrobrachium nipponense
TCAATAATGTCAAATGCTAATGACATATCGCAATCAAGCTCCTTTCATTGGTGATGAAGAGCGCTTTGAAACCGTGAATTTCTCCTTGAAATTTGTCTTGATGCTTACAATTCAGGTTAATTGCTATGACTTGCTTCTTAAACTTATTTTTGTTCTAAGTTGAGATTGCTAATTAGTCATCACTCAGTTGGAGGTGTGACAGAGATTCCGGTCCTGTCAAATAATTAGGTTTCAAGACTTATTGTTATCGATAACATAGGTGCTTGTGAGTCGTCCCATCTGAATAATTATGTATTTGACCTTTATTGCCCTATTTTCCCAAGCCATTTGTGAATCTTATCTGCCTTTGTGTGTGTGTGTGTGTGTTTGTTATGTGTGTATTTGTGTATGTATGTATGATATATATATATATATATATATATATATATATATATATATATATATATATATATATATATATATTATAAAAGGAGCCCATAAAAACACCAAAATAGTAGTTTTTCTCTATATTTTAGTAGTGTTTTTATGGGCTCCTTTTATTAGATGGAATTCTGTTGTAACAGAACATTATTTCCAGTCAGTCTATATATATATATATTTTATATATATATATATATATATATATATATATATATATATATATATATATATATATATACAATGTGTACCATCGTTAAACACTCATACATCTGCGAGACCATTATATCTAGTACTGAGGTGTTTCCTTCCATTTAGTTCCTTGCTGTCTGACCTCTAGGTTGGTTGTGTTTTTATTTTTATTTATTTCAATTTTACTCTGTTACATTTTAAATGAATTCTTAGACCATACTTTTAACTATGTTTTTATCTTTTATGTGCAGCCCAGAAGATGTAATTCTGTAAATAATTGCGGAACGAAGGCAAAATAATAAAAAAGACAGCCAAATGATGTGTGGTATTCGTCCGTCTTCCTCTGATTATGTTACATAGAGTAGTTTCCTGTGCTCTGTATCACTATATATATATATATATATATATATATATGTATATATATATATATATATATATATATATATATATATATATATATATATATATATATATAGATAGATAGATAGATAGATAGATAGATATAGATATGTGTGTATATACACATATATATAGCAATATTATATATATATATATGATATATATATATATCTATATATATATATATATATATATATATATATATATATATATATATATATAGTGTGTGTGTGTGTGTGTGTGCGTGTGTGTGTGTGTCTTGAGGACTTGTAATAACAAAATACGTTCCAAAAACACTCTTAACACTTTACATCGCAATTACCTAAATTGTACACGAAAGACTTCATGCAAAGGTCCTTTTCTTGTTTGTCGAAGAAAGCAGAAAGCTGGTGATAAAACAAGGTTTCCATGGCAACGCCAGAAAACGCTCAAAGTCTAAATACACTGTTCCATTGTTATTCTTTGATTCCCTTTTTCAAGCTCTGTTCTTGAACCCCTGTGGAGCATGAGGAAGGTCTCGCTATATAATGAAACATTATGTTCGGTTTGTGGTTGTCTAGAAAAAACAGTTCATTATGCAGTTCATTATGTTTTCTCAATTCCCAGCATTTCATCGCGCAATTACTTTTACGACTGCTCTTACCCAACTGTCGAGTTTTCTTCAGGTATAATTAAGGCTTGACCCCGAAGTAAATTATGATGGCTTCATTCTGTCTTAATTAGATTCCCGTATCATTCATTTCATTAACGTGGCTTCTGGTATTGTTCAACATAATTAATATACTTAATAAACTGCGTGAAATTGACAAGAATATCATTTCAGTATCAAGCTTAACATCACTACTTGTTTGTTCACTGATCACACAAAAGATGAAGTTGCAAACATGTCTGGAACATATTGTAGACTTGCAAGCATATAGCTTTCTTGGATGCCACTTCAGATTATTTTAATTTGATATTCGTTATGTAAATGAAAAAACATAAAAGTTGAATACAAGCAAAGAAAACTTGACAATACGTCAGTGGAATTGAATACGTACTTATTTGCCTAATACTTATTCACTTCAGTCCTTCCCTGTCCCTTTCAGTTTTCTGTAAATACCTTTATCTGTCCGCCCTCAGATCTAAACCCCTACGGTTGCTAGAGGGCTGCAAATTGGTATGTTGATCATCCACCCTCCAATCATCAAACATAAAAAAATGCAACCCTCTAGCCTATGTAGTTTTCATTTTATTTAAGGTTCAAGTTAGCCCTGGATCGTGCATCTGGCAGCGCTTTTGGAAGCACGGAACGCACACTCACTCTACCGCATCTGGGAATCAATTTTAGCGCTACCGGTCGTAGCTGATGGTTTTATGCAGAATTATACGTTGTACAGAAACCTCGTTTCTTCGGTGCCTTTTTCACTTGTTTCTTTGTTTCGGGGCTCTGAATATCTTCCCATTAACTCATTTCGCTCCCAGAATGTGAGTAAAAAGCAACAAACTAAAG
>NC_061094.1:63757650-63765150 GCF_015104395.2 Macrobrachium nipponense
ATAGAGAGAAAATACTATATTTCAGAGACTGGTGTCTCCCTCTTCAGGCAGATGAATGAGAAAAGTTACAGAAAAGTTGGTATTTATACCAAGAGATCCATCCACAGGTAAGCCAATTTAGGTCACTCCCACTGATAACCTTCCTTTAATCCTCTTATGTGCTGGTTGAGTGAAAACTTTATCAATGAAATATGAATCCCTTGCGCCCTTTGAGATGTTCATTACCTGTCTCTGTTTAATCAAGGCCGATTCCAACATCTGACTCTTGTACCGGCAGTTGCTGCTATAAATTATACGTGACAAATTCCAGTTTATTCTGCTTTCTCAATTATACGGTCAGGATACCTTAAAGACGAAAGCTGTTTACGGATTAGTTCAAATTCTTTTTCCAGGAAATCTAGGGAACAAGAGATATAATTGAGAAAGCAATTTACAAAACAAACATAGTTTTCTACCGACCCCCTCAAGACAAGACCAGAGAGACACCCAACAACAAAATAAAAATTCCACACCTGGACAGGATTAAGACGGTGACCCAGACTCTCGGAAAATCTAAATCTTTTGCATTTACTTACCCAAACACCTTAGCAAAATCCCTGATTAACGTCTAACAAAAGACATCCCCCAAAGACACAGGCGTTTACGAAATACCAAGCCTGGACTGTGACCAATCTTACATCGGATTTACAAGAAAATCACTTCCCCAGAGATTAATACAACATGAACGGTCAGTTAGGTATGGACAACAGAACTCAATTATTTTCAACCATTAAATGAACAGTTGATTCTGTGGTTACATAGAATAAACTGGAATTTGTCACGTATAATTTATAGCAGCAACTGCTGGTACAAGAGTCAGATGATGGAATCGGCCTTGATTAAACAGAGACAGGTAATGAACATCTCAAAGGGCGTATGGGATTCAGATGTCATTGATAAAGTTTTCACTCAACCAGCACATAAGAGGATTAAAGGAGGATTATCAGTGGGAGTGACCTAAATTGGCTTACCTGTGGATGGATCTCTTGGTATAAATGCCTCCTTTTCTGTAACTTTTCTCATTCATCTGCCTGAAGAGGGAGACAGCAGTCTCTGAAATATAGTATTTTTCTCTCTATATTTTGGCGTTTTTATGGGCTCCTTTTATCAGATGGAATTGTTGTAACAGAATATTTTTACCAGTCATATATATATATATATATAAATATATATATATATATATATATATATATATATATATATATATATATAGATAGATAGATGATAGTAGATAGATAGATAGATAGATAGATAGATATTATATATAATATTATATATTATATATATATAGATATATATATAATATATATATATATATATATATATATATATTATATATATATATATATATATATATGTGTGTGTGTGTGTGTGTGTGTTTGTGGGGGTGTTGCATGTATGTATAATGTCTCATATCAGTGCCGAGCAAAAAAATAGCTCATAAGAGACAAAACAAATTCAAGATTTTTTGATAAATAATTCTAGTCGAGTACCCTCATACAAAAGTACCTAAAAGCTGCTCAACCTCCCTGAAGAACCAGCAAGGTTATCAAACCCCAGTGATAAGCAAAACCTCTGAGTCAGCACAGCGCGCGAACACGCCTGACTGAATCTGCTACGGATACGTTTGGCGAAGACTAAAGGAAGCCATGACAGTGACGATTACGAAATTCCAATCAAGCAGTAGACGGAGAATTTCATCACTTACTTTCCTTCCCAATTCCTGCCATCTTGAAGAAAAATAGGAAATTGGGGCAATTGATATTATGAACGCTATTGCACAACCGAACAAAAGAGCATCTGAAACCCTCCAATCGAGATGTGAGATAAAAGTGACCATTTATTGACGATTGCGTAAGTGATACGCTCCGGCGTCTTCGATACTCTAGAGGAAGGTAGCTGAGATGTAATAATAAAAGGAGACAAAGCATAATGAGCTCATTAGGTCATAAGGCTTCCGATGGAGGAAGTAGTGCAATTAACTAAACGGAGAGGGATGGAAATATAACGAAAGGATTCCTCCGATTCACGACGAACTCCTAAGGTCACTTTTTGTAACAGAATAGATTTGATATACGAAAATGAATGACAGAATGAGTATGTGTATATACTATATATAAATATATATATATATATATATATATATATATATATATATATATATATATATATATATATATATATATATATATATATATATATATTATATTTATATTTATGTGTGTATAATATATATATATGTATATATATATATATATATATATATATATATATATATATATATATTATATATATATGTGTGTGTCTGTGTGTGTGTGTGTATAGCAAAGTTTAACACAGTATCCGTGTATTAGAATATTATGTTGTAAGAAGCCAACTTAAATTTGAAAAAAATTTATAGTCTCTATTTGAGCTTTCTTAGAGTACATTCTCTCCCTCTTTCAGAAAGAGAAATAAACGCTACAAAAACTGAAAACAACGGTCAAGGTAAAAGAAATAACATACAAGCATATAGTTGTATCAGAATAACTGCCCTACGGTGGTTTGCCAATCTTGTTTAACAGCTTAGTTACACTAACTACATGCTTTGTCCTAATTGCATTACAGAACAGAAAACTTCAACATTTTGGATTAAAATAGATTCTAAAAGTTTTCTTTTTTCAGTGTTATTAACAACCTTTATGTTTTTCATTTTGTCCAGGTTAACAATATGATTTTTAATTTGTCTGTGTTGAAAGAGGTCATTGTTTTCATCACCTTTCCTTAATGAGTCACGAGGTTGTCTTTTTCTTCTATCAAAATCAATCGTTTCACCAATATATATTTTATTACACTCTTGGCAGGGAATTTCGTAAATGCATCCTTGTTTTTTGTCTACATTTTTAACATTATTTCTCAGGAACTTTTGAACTGTTTGTATTCTTATATACTGGGACAATGTTGCAAAATTTCAAATATTCCTTTAAAAGTCCAGGGTTTTCTTTGGTTTATGGTAAGATTAGAACACTATTATTATGACATAGGAAGCTCCTTTTTTCCCTTGCAATATAATATATTCTGCGTGCCTTAAAATGCGCGCTGTGAATAAAATTTGTATTGTAACCAAGTGCAGTGAAAACATTTTTGATATGATTTATTTCAGTCTCTAAAAATTCAACATCACAAATTTTGTACGCTCTCAAGAATATATTAGAAATAACACCTATCTTCACATCGTCTGAATGGAAAGAAAAAAGCATCGATATATGACTCTGCATGGGTCGGTTTTCTATATTCTGCGTATTTAATTCTATTATCTTCTAAACGACATAATAAAGCGTCTACGAAATGTAACCTGTTATCATCCTCATTTTCTTCTTTAAATTTGATACACTGGTGTCAATTCTTCAATTGAGTTAGTAGATCTTCAACACTAATAAATCTGGAATAAAAGCAAAAATACAACAAGCAAAACCACACAATTGTAAAGTTAAAAATGGTGAGTAAAACTTCAGTGGGACCTCCCTTCCTGCCCTGAGCTCCTTCTCCTCTTCCTACCTCTCATAAAGAGAAGGAAAGAGAGAAAGGGACAAGAGAAAGGAAGAAAGAAAGAAAAAAAAGAGCCAGAAAGAGAGAGAGAGAGAGAGAGAGAGAGAGAGAGAGAGAGAGGAAAGAAGTTAAGGACTGAAAGGGAGGGGTGGGACCTCCTTTCTTCCCCTGAGCTCCTCCTCTTCCTACCTCTCATAGAGAAAAGGAGAGAGAGAAACAGAGAGAGAGAGAGACAGATAGAGAGAGAAGAGAGAGAGAAAGAGAGAAAGTAGAGAGAGAGAGAGAGAGAGAGAGAGAGAGAGAGAGAGAGAGAGAGAGAGAGAGAGAGAGGAGATAAGGACTGAAAGGGAGAGGTGGGACCTCCCTTCCTGCCCTGAGCTCCTTCTCCTCTTCCTACCTCTCATAGAGAAAAGGAGAGAGAGAAAGAAACAGAGAAAGGAAGAAAGAAGGAGACAGAGAAAGGGAAGAGAGAGAGAGAGAGAGAGAGAGAGAGAGAGAGAGAGAGAGAGAGAGAGAGAGAGAGGAAAGAAGCTATATATGTGTGTGTGTGCGCACGTGTATATATCTGAATGTAGGTATGTATATATATATATATATATATATATATATATATATATATATATATAATATATATATATATATATATATATATATATATATATATATATAATATGAATAACTTGATCACGAAGTATATAAAACGTGATGCTATGTATAAATTAATTGGGGTGATACCTCGGTAATTGCTAGATCTAATAATTATGTTTCAAGAAATTTACTGGAATCGGCAATTATACAAATCACTAATAAAAACAACCTAAATCTTAGTCTGGGAATGTACCATTTGGACCCATATATTTGTAAGATGTTTATGAAGGACCTTAAAATAAATGAACAACTAATAAATTAGTCCCACATGTATATAGTTATTATTTCTTTCTCTCTCTCTCTCTCTCTCTCTCTCTCTCTCTCTCTCTCTCTCTCTCTCTCTCTGGTTCGATATTCTCTCTCCCTCTTTCTCTTGCTCGATATATATATATATATATATATATATATATATATATATATATATATATATATATATATATATATTTATATTTTCTTTCGTCTTTTCATTAATAATAATTTTTGGGGAAAATTTGTGTAAATATTCATGATATTAAATTGTATATGCTTCCGTGTTTTTTCAAAATGTACTGTTTTCTGGAAGAATCACTTGTTTACTGCGTGTATCCTTCAAGTTGTGGCTACCCTCAGGCGGCTCCTCCTTTCTGTAGAGTGAAAATCGCCCTTATTGCTAATCTTGTAGTGTCAGTTTGTATATTAAGCCTTCTTTTGACTATGTTGTTCTCTGTAAAATCAGTTTGCCTCAGTAAAGGGTCCGAACAGGACCGAAAGTACTTGGCTATCTAGCTTTTTTCATTTTTTCCTTCGTGGCAAAAAACCTTTATATATATATATATATATATATATATATATATATATATATATATATATATATATATATAATACACGAGTACGTTTATGATGATGAATAGTACTGACAAGCGTGTAGAAGTACAAAAGTGATACAAAAACACGAGAATAAAAATATAGAAAATTCAATTTAATCAATGTTCTTAACAAAATGTATATACAAACATTATCAGTTACTTAACCCGCTTCTAAGAGTGAAACTTCTGAAAGCTTCCGAGAAACTGAAACGCCTTATCGCACCTGAATCTAAATCAGTGCTGGCATAGAGAGTCTCCAAAAATTTACCACAGCGTCAGAACGACCAGCACCAGATAATATCTTTCGATTCCTCTCGTGTGGGACAGTAGAAAGCCTCCTGCTAGCGACATGGCTCTTAAAGCCAACATTTCTCGCCAGATGACACCACTGCCAGTGAGTGAGTCAATTAATCCCCAGAATCTGGAGCTTCTGTTCCAACTCTTTTCTTTCATGGCCACTGCTTTGCGCTCCTGCATCGTAACACACACACACTCAGAAAGAGAGAGAGAGAGAGAGAGAGAGAGAGAGGGAATAACAAATCTTCAAGCATTTCATGTGAGGAAATCAGTAAATCTCTGACATTTTTAATTTTGACATTATTTTCCCGCTATTTATATAATATACTAGCTGACCAACCCGGTGCAGCCCGGGAAAACTGAATGCCAACAGATAAAACTCAACTCAATCTCTCTCTCTCTCTCTCTGTCTCTCTATCTCTCTCTCTCTCTCTCTCTCTCTCTCTCCTCTCAAACCCCTCTACTCTCTCTCTCAATTTCTACCTATTTCCTGTTGAGATAGATGTTTCAGGTTATCGTGTCCAGCATTTTTGACTTTTTATATCTCACTACTTCTCACCTCTCATTCCTACTGGGGCTACACTGTGCCTTGAAGGGCATCGGGAGTGTTACTACTCATCTCAGCGACCTTGAAAACAGTGGATTAGATACCAATATCTGTTATTTTTGGTTTTTATACACATCACCCCCTTCCTATCGGGGCTGTGCATGGAAATATAGGGCATCAGGAGCATCACTATTCATCTCATTATTCTTAAATGTCACCCACTTCCCTCCCCTTCTCAATCCCCTTCCCTTTCCTATCGGGGCTGAACCTGGAGAGAGAGAGAGAGAGAGATCAAGAAGATAGGTGAACTTTTAATACAGCAATAAAATAGAATCATTTCTTCCTTTTTCGGTTAGAATCATTTCGTGTGACATAATCTCCCTTTAACAATGTCCCACCATTCAGACTAGAGGACTTGCCCTTGACTTCCTCTGCCTTTAACTTCGGGTCTCTGAGATGTTCTTGCAATAATATTTCGCTTCGTGTCTTAGCTATAATACGCAAAACCGGGGAAATAAGTGTGACTAGCGTATCTATTTGTAGTATATATACATATAAGAGCAATTTTCTCATTATTGCATTACTATGACAACTAGAATTCATTGGAAGGATATCAAGGCTGCTCATTGCTCAACAGATCTCGTCGTTCCAGCCCCTTACGACTCGAATGTGCAATGCCTGCTGCCTTATATTAGGGCGGCAGTGAACTCTCTCTCTCTCTCTCTCTCTCTCTCTCTCTCTCTCTCTCTCTCTCTCTCTGAGGGACCAAGGGCAACCCGAACGAGCTGTAAGGTAAGGTAAGGTAAGGTCTCTCTCTCTCTCTCTCTCTCTCTCTTTATAGATATATACTTTTTATAAAGATATTTTATTTGTATGAGTATTTATACACACACACATATATATACATATATCTATATATATATATATATATATATATATATATATATATATATATATATATATATATATATTATATATATATATATACACGTAGCTATACTAATATATATATATATATATATATATCATGTTATACGTATATATTTTATATACGTATGTATATGTGTATGTTGTGCATAACTGTCTTTACACATTACAAAATTAGGCAGCACAGAAGTTGTTTATGTTCTTCTGTAACTTCTTTCAAATAAACACAATACATTCTTTGGAATATTAAATCTAAATTCAATGGCTGCTGTAGGTTCGTCCCATATGAACTGGGTCTATTTTCTGGATAATAATAATAATAATGTTAAAAAATATCCACAATTATATATTAAAAATATATTTTTATGTAAAAATATAACAAAGACTTTCGAACATCTGAACGGTGTTCCTCCTCAGTGTAACGTTAAAATGTAAAAATATAATATTACATTTAAACGTTACACTGAGGAGGATCGAAAGTCTTTGTTATATTTTTACATAGAAATATATTTTTAATATATAATTGTGGATATATTTTAACAATTTGTTTTCACGCAACTGTGAATTTCTTTAATAATAATAATAATAATAATAATAATAATAATAATAATAATAATAATAATAATAATAATAATAATAATAATAATAATAATTTACCGCAACAATTTA
>NC_061094.1:63777650-63797650 GCF_015104395.2 Macrobrachium nipponense
CAGTAATCCAAGAATCCAAGAATTCATGCACTAGAGATATTCAAAGAGAGAGAGAGAGAGAGAGAGAGAGAGAGAGAGAGAGAGAGAGAGAGGAGAACTGATATATATATATATATATATATATATATATATATATATAATATATATACATATATATAGATATATATATATATATATATATATATATATATATATATATATATATATATATATATATATATATAAGGATAAACTGATCAATGCCTTCCTGAAACTACTAAAAACAAATCTCTTTTCTGATATATGTAATAAAAACTTTATTTATAACCATTTCTCCATTTAATTACAGTAACAGTTACATTATTTCCTTAGAAACTTGAAAGCATCGTATTCTCAATAATTCTTCCCATCATCGTAAAAAGGAAAGCAAAGGTTAGAAATGAATTCTGGGAATAATGTCAACACAAACACAAGGCAAGAATGGATATGATCGGCTGTTAACTTCCTTCAGGATTTTCTTGTCCCTTCTCGAACTCAGCCATCAAAAGGTTTAGCGTCAAACCTTCTCTTTGCCTCTTTACCAATCGACAACATCTGTCAGAGTGGTCGTTTCTCGTCGCTAAATTGAAAGATCTGTGATATTGGAAGAAGCCGTATGAAACGCAAGCATGAGAAGTTATCTCACTATTCCGTCGCGTCAAAAACACTGAACAAGAAGTGAAATACAACAGGGGAGTCTGAAAAGAATGATATTAAAGGATAGAAGAGTAATGCCTTAAAAGTCAAAACAAGAAAAGGCAGAAGAACTGCGCCGGCAAGAATAGAAAGCAACAACAGAGGGGAAGGAAATCAAAGTATTGATTGCACTGCGGATTCGCCAGTAATTATATGACCTCGAAACCATCAACAAGTGCCGTAGTTCTCAGATTATATGACACTATTGTATTTATCAATCTCTAGTTCCATAATAGCCTTTTATTTTATTTTTTATTTTTTTTTTTCAACTACAAAACAAGGGAGTTACGTGTTCATTAGTATCTGGGTGAATAGAATGGAATAGAAAAAAAATTAGGACAAATGCCAAGCAAAGAAACCTACGTCCTTCAGCGTTGAAAGGGAAATTGAGAATGAAAAGGTATGAAAAGGGCAACAGGAGAAAAACCTCGCAGTTTTACCATAAAACAACTGTTATGAGATGGTGGAAAGTAAGATGGAAGAAAGATTACATGAACGGAGTTACAGCAAAAGGAAAGAAAAAGGTTGCAGCTAGAGACCGAAGGGTCGCTACAAAAAAAACTCAACTGATGCCTAGGGTGCATCGTGTGAGGTACACTGGATTAATTTCTGTGAGTTACTTTTTAAACCAATGATAGTCAGCTATAAAAAAAAATTACAGGTATATTTTCACGTGAATGCTGCAACCCATTCACTTGCAAGCACCAACTTGTACGTGATTCGAAGAAAATATATTTTCCCTTTTCTCTCTCTCTCTCTCTAAACAAAAACTTGTCAGCTCATTCGCACAAACGTCAAACGTTTTCAGAAACGATTTCTGGAACTCCAGATGACTGGAGGTGGTTTTAAGCCTCAGAATCTTTCGGAAGATTCGCCAGGGTAAGTTTTGACAAGTGCTGGAGACTTCAGCTGAAATACGTTTCAGTCTGAGATTGGAAAAGCAAAATGTCACCGAAGTTTGACAAACTGATTCCGAGATTTTGTCGCCATGTTTAGGAGTGAAGATCCTCTGTTATTTTCATCTGGAAAATTCGATATTTCTACAGCATGCAAATTTATTTATGCTTCAGTTCCCTTTGCATTCTTATACCTTGCACTTCAAGAACTTCATGTTCAGCAAAAGTTATTAATGCAAATAATATTAGAAAAGAAGAAATGTGTATAGTGTGTCTCTCTCCCTCTATAACTAGTGTAAAAACCAAACCTTTTCATCATCAAGTCACCGTGGTATATGTATGTATGAATGTACATATACATGTATGAGATTTTGTTTATATATTGTACCCTGATGAGGTGTATCAAATATATATAAACATATACATACTAGCTGACCAACCCAGCATTGCCTGGGATAACTGAATGATAACCCATAAACTCTCTCTCTCTCTCTCTCTCTCTCTCTCTCTCTCTCTCTCTCTTCTTCTTCTTCTTCTTCTCCCTAACACACCCCTGCTCTCTCTCTCTCTCTCTCTCTCTCTCTCTCTCTCTCTCTCTCAACCACTTCCCAACCACATCCCATTAGACCGGCAGCCCGGACCATTGAGATACAACGATCGAGATACCGACTGTAACCCCTACTGGTATTTAGGAGTAGACTTGTAAACTGTGAAACTGACCGTCTGCCGAAAATATATGGGTGGCTTACTTAACAAGCACTACTAATTGCTTGTTAGATTTTGGGTCTAGATCCAATATATGAGATACCAGATGAAACTAATATATAATATATCTGCAGACTCTACTGATTACAGAATGACCAGTGACAGACATTTTGGAGGGTGGGTTCTCCTTGACAGACGCACTGAAAAGGGGGGTTAATTGGATCTAGATCCAACTTAGGAGATACCGAGTAAAATTTACACTACAATAGCACTGCACATCCTAGAATACTGTGGTGGTAATGGCAGACATTTTGGTGGGTGGTTACCCCCTGACAGACGCCCCACAACGAGTGGGGAGAGGGGGACAGGATCTGCACCCAACATTGGAGATACCAAGTAAAATTTGTACTATAATTGCACTGCACATCCTAAAATGCAATGGTAGTAATGACAGACATTTTAGTGGGTGGTTACCCCCTGACAGACACCCCACAACGTGTGGGGAGGGGTAGGGGGAGACAGGATTTGCATCGAACATCGGAGATACCAAGTAAAATTTGTACTACGATAGTACTGCAAATCCTAGAGTACTGCAGTGGTAATGACAGACATTTTAGTGGTAGTTACCCCCTGACAGACACCCTACAACGAGTGAGGAGGGGGAGGGGGAGACAGGATCTGCATCCAACTTCGGAGATACCAAGTAAAATTTACACTACAATAGCACTGCACATCCTAGAATACTGCAGTGGTAATGACAGACATTTAAGTGGGTAGTTACCCCCTGACAGGCACCCCACAACGAGTGAGGAGGGGGAGGGGGACAGGATCTGCATCCAACATTGGAGATGGCAAGTAAAATTTGTACTACAATAGCACTTCATATCCTAGAGTGCTGTGAAGGTAATACCAGACAATTTAGTGGGTGGTTTCCCCCTGTCAGACACCCCACAACGAGTGGGGAGGGGGGAGTGAGAGACGGGATCTGCATCCAACATCGGAGATACCAAGTAAGATTTGTTCTACAATAACACTGCATATCCTGGAGTACTACAGTGATAATGACAGACATTTTATTGTGGTTACCCACTGACAGACACCCCACAATGAGTGAGGAGGGGGGGAGAGAGAGGGGGAGACAGGATCTGCATCCAACATCGGAGATACCAAGTAAAATTTATACTACAATAGCACTGCACATCCTAGAATACTGTGGTGGTAATGACAGACATTTTGGTGGGTGGTAACCCCCTGACAGACGCCCCACAACTAGTGGGGAGGGGGAGACAGGATCTGCACCCAAGATTGGAGATACCAAGTAAAATTTGTAATATAATTGCGCTGCACATCCTAGAATGCATATATATATGTATATATATATATATATATATATATATATATATATATATATATATATATTATATATGTGTGTGTGTGTGTGTGTTGTGTGTGTGTGTGTTTGTGTGTGTGTGTGTGTGTGTGTGTGTGTGTGTGTGTGTGTGTGTTATATCACAAACTGCAGTTAAGGAACATAAAAAAAGAAAAACTAACCAAAAACAATAATATTATCTCGTTATGAAATTTCATAAACACTTAGTATCTACACGAAAGTGAGGATATGACGCAGACTTAATATTTTGGTAACAAATGTATCACAAATATATATGAATGCCATAAGGATCAAAGTTGAAACGTGTTCGTTTATTAGATAGAGCCCTTTGGCTTGGAAGGCAATTACCTAAAAAATCCTCCATTTTGAATCTAGAAGGTTCCCGTCCCGAAACTCTTCAAAGTAACCAACAATGTGAGGTCTCTCTGTAATATACGCTGAAATTAACAATGGAACGTAGACCATACCCTCGGCCTTTCTATCTAATTAGATCCCGAATGAAATTTCATTTAATTCGGGATTTCATTCGAGGTGAAAACTGTCCTCGCAAAGGCACAAAGTCTGGGTGGATCTCAGAAAATGGATGAACAACTACGTCACATTTTGTCACTGTGAGGGAACGAAACGGCCTCTTTCTCTTCGTTTCTTTACGCTGGTTGGTCTCCTTCCGTTTAACTTTTCTGTTTTGTTTTATACTGACAATTTTTCTTTGTTTCATAATCTCAGTCTTCATGAATATTTCAGTTAAACTGAATGGATATTATTCATTTGTGTAAAGATGACTATGGGAGTTATTCGTTTGTTTAGAGATAACTATAGAAATTATTTATTTATTTATAGATTACTGAAAATTATTCATCTAGAGGTAACAAAAAACTAGTCATTTGTGTAAAGATAACGATAAAAAATCATTAATTTATGTAAAGATAAGTGAAGAAGTAACTTCAAAATTATTAATCCTTGAACTGTTACGACGACAATGGGATATACGAGGACCGAAGCTTTTCGTAATTAATCAACTTGAGTGCCAAGACGAATATCCCTTAGTTTAATTAATGAGAGTAACGTTTCTGGCAAAAAATAAAAAGGGTCTGTTGTGGTAGGCGACTCAACCAGCAAATATGAGATCTTTGTCAAAATTTCAAATGTTTTAAGACAATATGTTGTTGAATCTCAATAAGTAATTTAGTAAAACACTTGAAATAAAGGTTAATTTTTTTAGTTTTATTATTATTATTATCATCGTTTTTTGGGGGGAGGGGGGCCATGTGTGTGTGTCGGGCGGGGGGGGGGGGGGGGGGGGGGGGGGGGGGGGGTGTTGTCTATCACAGTCATCATATTCGACTGGGTGGTTTTATAGTGTGGGGTTCCGGGTGCATCCTGCCTCCTTAGAAGTCCATCCCTTTTCTTACTATGTGCGCTGTTTCCAGGAGCACGCTCTTCTGCACTCTTCAGCATCTAGTTTTTCCAGGCTCCTTTCCAGGAATCTTGGGATCGGGCCTAGTGTTCCTATGGTTATGAGTACAATTCCCGAAAGCTATCCTTAAAGTTTTAAATGTAAATATATGTACATTTACATAACTGTGGATTTGTTTCTCCATTTGGAGACTCGTGCTACTAAGAGTATTATTATTATTATTATTATTATTATTATTATTATTATTATTATTATTATTATTATTATTATTATTATTATTATTATTGGGAGAAACAAATCCACAGTTATGTAAATGTTCATATATTTAATTTAAAACTGTTAGGACAGCTTTCGGGAATCTGTTCGGTTCCTATTTTCAATCTGACACGTTGATGTAGCACTCCAACAAAGTAAACATAACAGGAGTCAAAATAAGCGACTTGTTTATGAACTATGGAACCGGTCGGCAAGCATAGTAGATCAGGCAATGCCCTTGTTTTCTGATGAAAGCCCCGCCAGTCGTCTGGAACGTCTAATTGGATCTTGCCCGATGTGGTCGTTTTGATGATGGTCTTCAACAGCGTAGGAGGCGCCGTCAGCATCGGTTATTGGAAGTATCCTTCTTATTTCTATTTTCAGATCTTGAAACTTATCCATTTTTTCCCTCTCTTTCTCTTCAACTCTGGTGTCCCATGGTATTGCGACATCAATGAGTGATACTTTCTTCTTGACTTTGTCAATCAACGTCACGTCTGGTCTGTTTGCACGTATCACCCTATCCGTTCTGATACCATAGTCCCAGAGGATCTTTGCCTGATCGTTTTCTATCACTCCTTCAGGTTGGTGCTCATACCACTTATTACTGCAAGGTAGCTGATGTTTCTTGAACAGGCTCCAGTGGAGGGCTTTTGCCACTGAATCATGCCTCTTTTTGTACTGGTTCTGTGCAAGTGCCGGGCATTCACTTGCTATGTGGTTTATGGTTTCATTTTTCGTATTGCACTTCCTACATATGGGAGAGATGTTATTTCCGTCTATCGTACTTTGAACATATCTGGTTCTTAGGGCCTGATCTTGTGCTGCTGTTATCATTCCTTCAGTTTCCTTCTTTAGCTCTCCCCTCTGTAGCCATTGCCAATTGTCATCGCTGGCTAGTTCTTTAGTCTGTCTCATGTATTGTCCGTGCATTGGTTTGTTGTGCCAGTCCTCTGTTCTTTCTGTCTTTCTCCTGTCTCTGTATATTTCTGGTTCTTCGTCTACTTTTATTAGTCCTTCTTCCCATGCACTCTTTAGCCACTCGTCTTCACTGGTTTTCAGATATTGCCCCAGTGCTCTGTTTTCGATGTTGACGCAGTCCTCTATACTTAGTAGTCCTCTCCCTCCTTCCTTTCGTGTTTATGTATAGTTCCCCTGTCCGTATTTGCTCTTGGGCGTAGTGCTTTGTGTATTGTCATTTGTTTCCTGGTTTTCTGATCTATGCTGCGGAGTTCTGCCTTCGTCCATTCCACTATTCCTGCGCTGTATCTGATTACTGGCACTGCCCATGTGTTTATGGCTTTTATCATATTTCCGGCGTTGAGTTTTGACTTGAGTATCGCCTTGAGTCTCTGCATATATTCTTCCTGATCGTGTCCTTCATCTCTTGGTGTTTTATATCTCCTCCTTCCATTATTCCCAGGTATTTTGTATCCTGTCTCATCTATGTGTTTGATGTTGCTCCCATCTGGTAGCTTTATCCCTTCAGTTCTCGTTTACTTTGCCTTTTTGTATGTTGACCAAGGCGCATTTTTCTATTCCAAACTCCATCCTGATGTCCCCAGATACAATCCTTACAGTCTGGATTAGGGTATCTATTTCCTTGATGTTCTTACCATACAGCTTGATGTCGTCCATAAACATCAGATGGTTGATTTTGTTGCCTCTTTTCTTGAGTTGGTACCCGGCATCCATCTTCTGTAGTACTTTTGTCATGGAATCATGGCTACTACGAAGAGTAGTGGGGACAGTGAGTCGCCCTGGAAGATCCCTCTCCTGATATTAACCTCTGCTAGTCTTATTCCAGAGCTTGTAAGTATTTGTATTCCAGTTTGCGCATTGTAATTTTTGAGGGAAGCTGATGGTATTTTCCTCTGCCCCATATATTTTTCAGGCATTCTATTAGCCATGTGTGTGGTATCATGTCGAAGGCTTTCTTATAGTCTATCCATGCCATGCTTAGGTTGGTTTTCCTTTTCCTACTGTTCTTCATTACCATTTTGTCTATCAGGAGCTGGTCTTTTGTGCCCCTACACTTCCTTCTGCAGTTTTTCTGTTGGTGGGGGATGGTGTTTGTCTCCTCTAGGTAGTTGTATAGCCTTTCACTGATGATACCTGTTAGTAACTTCCACATTATTGGTAGGCAGGTGATAGGCCTGTAGTTACTAACTATATTTCCCTTACTCTTGTCTTTTTGTACTAAGGATGTTCTTCCTGTGGTCATCCATTTGGGTGCTTGGTGATTTGAGATACAATGCTGGAGTTGTTCTGCTATTCTTGGGTGTAGGGCCTTGAAGTTTTTGAGCCAGTATCCATGGACTTCATCGGGACCTGGGGCTTTCCAGTTTGGCATTTTCTTTAGTTGGTGTCTGACTGTGTCTGTCGTGATGTCTGTGAATCTTTGTTTTATTCTCCCTGTTTCTTCTTCCTTGACTTCCTGGAGCCATGTTGCATGTTTGTTGTGTGATACCGGATTGCTCCATATGTTTTCCCAGAGTCTCTTACTTGGTTCGGCTTCAGGAATTTCTGGGTGGTTGTCTTCCCCTCTTAGTTGGCTGTATAGTCTTTTCTGGTTGGTTCCGAATAGTTTGTTCTGTTGGTATCCCTTATTCCTGTTCATGTACCGTTGGATCTTGTGTGCTTTGGCCTTAAGCTCTGTTTTACATCTTCTATTGTGTTGTTTAGTCCCCTCTCTTGTACTTTGTATTTCTCGTTGAGTTCCTCCCTTGTTTTCTTGCTTCTTAGCCTTTTTTCTGCCATCTCTTTCAGTTTACTCAAGTCAGATCTCATCACCATGATTTGCTTTTCCAGGCGCCTTTTCCAAGGAGGTTGCTGTTTTGTTTCTGTTGGGTTGGTTGTGACGGTGGTGTTGGTGTTTGAATCCCCATCAGTTCTGCTACTAATCTTGCTCCTGCATATGTCAAGTTATTTATTTCTGTGATACTGGTGGTGTGTATTAGGCCCATTATTTCATTGACCTCACTTGTTTTCTGCCTTAATTTCTTGGTGTTGTAGGCTTTCATGGAGGGGATCTTTGTTCTCTCTGTATCTGGCTCCATCCATTGTCTAATCTTTTCTACCCATTCCGTCCTCTCTGTTACTTCGTCGGTGTTTCTTCGTGTGTCGTTGTTTGATACTTCATCCTCCCTGTCGTCTTCTGTGGCATCGTCTCTCAGTTCGTCTTCGTGTAATTCGTTGTCGTGTGACATTTCCCTTTCCAGTTCTTCTCTTTCTGTTGGGGAGAGCCAGTTCTTTTTCTTTATGTTCCTTACTTGGTCTGCCAGCCTCTGCCTCTGCTCTGTTTGGGGGTGTTATTCCTCTCATTCCAGATGTTGATCAATCTTCTTCTATATCCTCTCTCCGTCGGGTTGCTTCTGATGTAGCATCTCCATATTTTTCCTTATTTTCTTCTCTTTGTCCATTATTATTATTATTTATTATTATTATTATTATTATATTATTATTATTATTATTATTATTATTATTATTATTATTATATTATTATTATTAATCAGATGACGAACCTTATTTACATGGAACAACCATACAGGCCACTGACTTGAAATTAAAGCTTCCAGAGAATATGTTGTCCATTAGAAAGAAGTAATACTTTAGCACAACAAAAATGTAATTCAATTTATTTAGAATTGAATGATCTCATCTTCCATGGAGACTGCTTTTTCCTTCGTCACGTTAATAAGGAACAGCTCTATGGTTCCCTAAAACTTCCATTCATTCTCTACCTATGTTATTTTACTATCGAGGGAAAACTGACTTAAAATCCAGAAAATAAAGCCTCGGATCTTATGATAACAAACTGTGAAAGACTGTCGCATCGCCTTCGTATTTCGTAGTCTGATGTTCCAAGCAAGTGGAGATTCTGCTCGCGTCTAAGAACTTACGAAAGAGGATAAATCTCTTTTACTTTCCGCGAGAATATTAATCAGAGTAAGCCTCACGATGTTCTGTCTATCGTCTCAGCTTAAAATGGCCAAAAGTTTCCTTTGTTCTCCTCTCAGTTTGTGCAAAGGACCTGAAATAAATCTCGGGAAAGAAAGGAGGACGTGTCAAGCAGAGTTTTAGATACATTGGAAACGCAACACGAGAGAGAGAGAGAGAGAGAGAGAGAGAGAGAGAGATTAATATCTCATTCTAACTTTCTCCATTGGTTTGAACGAGTTTGATCGCTTCGCGCGAACGGAATTTCCTCGTTCATTTGGCGAATTTCTCATTTCCCTTCTACGGTCGAGTTTTACGTTTTGCCGATTATAATTGTAGAACCTTAGAGTTTTAATGCAGCTCTTTTGTTTTTGTTTGGGAGACTGCTGAGAGAAGGTTTATGGTGTTTGTTCCTGCTGGTCACGATTTTCAAACCTTTCAACATTGGTTCAGTTAGCAAGTTCACGCAATAAAATACAATCATTTTATCTCTCTCTCTCTCTCTCTCTCTCTCTCTCTCTCTCTCTCTCTCTCTCTCTCTGTCAACCACTTCCCAACCACATCCCATTTAGTGATTTTAAGTGCTAGTGATGTCTTACCCCCACTGGCTAGTATGACTTAGATACTAAGTCATGCGTATACTTAGCCAGTTTTGCTGGCACACACATGAATACAATATACAAAATATATATATATATATATATATATATATATATATATATATATATATACATATATATATATATATATCATATATATGTGTGTGTGTGTGTGGTGTGTGTGTGTGTGTGTTATATCACAAACTGCAGTTAAAGAACATAAAAAAAAAGAAAAACTAACCAAGAACAATAATATTATCTCGTTATTAAATTTCATAAACACCTAGTATCTACACGAAAGTGAGGATATGAAGCAGACTTAATATTTTGGTAACAAATGTATCACAAATATATATATGAATGCCATAAGGATCAAAGTTGAAATGTGTTCGTTTATTTTGAATCTAGAAGGTTCCCGTCCCGAAACTCTTCAAAGTAACCGACAATGTGAGGTCTCTCTGTAATATACGCTGAAATTAACAATGGAACGTAGACCATACCCTCGGCCTTTCTATCTAATTAGATCCCGAATGAAATTTCATTTAATTCGGGATTTCATTCGAGGTGAAAACTGTCCTCGCAAAGGGACAAAGTCTGGGTTGATCTCAGAAAATGAATGAACAACTACGTCACATTTTGTGTCACTGTGAGGGAACGAAACGGCCTCTTTCTCTTCGTTTCTTTACGCTGGTTGGTCTCCTTCCGTTTAACTTTTCTGTTTTGTTTTATACTGACAATTTTTCTTTGTTTCATAATCTCAGTCTTCGTGAATATTTCAGTTAAACTGAATGGATATTATTCATTTGTTTAAAGATGAATATGGGAGTTATTCGTTTGTTTAGAGATAACTATAGAAATTATTCATTTGTTTATAGATTACTGAAAATTATTCATTTATCTAGAGGTAACAAAAAACTAGTCATTTGTGTGAAGATAACGATGAAAAATCATTAATTTATGTAAAGATAAGTGAAGAAGATAACTTCAAAATTATTACTCCCTGAAGTGTTACGACGACAATGGGATATACGAGGACCGAAGCTTTTCGTAATTAATCAACTTGAGTGCCAAGACGAATATCCCTTAGTTTAATTAATGAGAGTAACGTTCTGCAAAAAATAAAAAGGGGTCTGTTGTGGTAGGCGACTCAACCAGCAAATATGAGATCTTTGTCAAAATTTCAAATGTTTCAAGACAATATGTTGTTGAAATCTCAATAAGTAATTTACTAAAACACTTGAAATAAAGGTTAAATTTTTTAGTTTTATTATTATAATTATTATTAATATCATCGTTTTTTGGGGGGAGGGGAGCGTGTGTGTGTCGGGGGGGGGGTGGGGGGGGGGGGGGGGGGGGGGGGGGGTGGTGGGGGGGGGGGGGGGGGGAGGGGGGGGGGGGGGGGGTTATAGTGTGGGGTTCCGGGTTGCATCCTGCCTCCTTAGAAGTCATCCCTTTTCTTACTATGTGCCGCTGTTTCCAGGAGCACGCTCTCTGCACTCTTCAAGCATCCTAGTTTTTCCAGGCTCCTTTCCATGAATCATTGGGATCGGGCCTGGTGTTCCTATGGTTATGGGCTACAATTACTATTATTATTATTATTATATTATTATTATTATTATTATTATTATTATTATTATTATTATTATTATTATTGGAGTTAAACGAATCGAACAGTTATGTAAATGTTCATATATTTAATTTAAAACTGTTAGGACAGCTTTCGGGAATCTGTTCGGTTCCTATTTTCAATCTGACACGTTGACGTAGCACTCCAACTAAGTAAACATAACAGGAGTCAAAATAAGCTACTTGTTTATGAACTATGGAACCGGTCGGCAAGCATAGTAGATCAGGCAATGCCCTCGTTTTCTGATGAAAGCCCCGCCAGTCGTCTGGAACGTCTGATTGGATCATGCCCAATGCGGTCGTTTTGATGATGGTCTTCAACAGCATAGGAGGCGCCGTCAGCATCGGTTATTGGAAGTAACGAGTTACCTGAACGGGAGAAAGAGAGACAACCACAGCATCAGATGTGGCTAAAGATACAACAATCATGTTGTATCTTTAGCCGATGCTGCCGGCGCCGCCTATGCTGTTGAAGACCATCAAAACGAAAACATTGGACAGGGACCAATTAAACTCGACGACCGGTTCCATATTTCTAAACAGTCGCTATGTTGACTAAGGCGCATTTTTCTATTCCAAACTCCATCCTGATGTCCCCAGATACAATCCTTACAGTCTGGATTAGGGTATCTATTTCCTTGATGCTCTTACCATACAGCTTGATGTCGTCCATGAACATCAGATGGTTAATTCTGTTGCCTCTTTTCTTGAGTTGGTACCCGGCATCCATCTTCTGTAGTACTTTTATCATGGGAATCATGGCTACTACGAAGAGTAGTGGGACAGTGAGTCTCCCTGGAAAGATCCCTCTCCTGACCTAGCATTATTATTATTATTATTATTCTTAGTTATTATTATTATTATTATTATTATTATTAATTATTATATTATTATTATTATTATTATTATTATTATTATTATTATTATTATTATATTATTATTATTATTATTATTATTATTATTATTATTATTATTATTATTATTATTAATCAGATGACGAACCTTATATACATGGAACAACCATACAGGCCACTGACTTGAAATTCAAGCTTCCAGAGAATATGTTGTCCATTAGAAAGAAGTAATACTTTAGCACAACAAAAATGTAATTCAATTTATTTAGAATTGAATAATCTCATCTTCCATGGAGACTGCTTCTTCCTTCGTCACGTTAATAAACTTCCATTCATTCTCTACCTATGTTATTTTACTATCGAGGGAAAACTGGCTTAAAATCCAGAAAATAAAGCCTCGGATCTTATGATAACAAACTGTGAAAGACTGTGGAGATTCTGCTCGCGTCTGAGAACTTACGAAAGAGGATAAATCTCTTTTACTTTCCGCGAGAATATTAATCAGAGTAAGCCTCACGATGTTCTGTCTATCGTCTCAGCTTAAATGGCCTAAGTTTCCTTTGTTTCTCCTCTCAGTTTGTGCAAAGGACCTGAAATAAATCTCGGGAAAGAAAGGAGGACGTGCCAAGCAGAGTTTTAGATACATTGGAAACGCAACACGAGAGAGAGAGAGAGAGAGAGAGAGAGAGAGAGAGAGAAGAGAGAGAGAGAGAGATTAATATCTCATTCTAACTTTCTCCATTGGTTTGAACGAGTTTGATCGCTTCGCGCGAACGGAATTTCCTAGTTCATTTGGCGAATTTCTCATTTTCCTTCTACGGTCGAGCTTTACGTTTTGCCGATTATAATTGTAGAACCTTAGAGTTTTAATGCAGCTCTTTTGTTTTTGTTTGGGAGACTGCTGAGAGAAGGTTTATGGTGTTTGTTCCTGCTGGTCACGATTTTCAAACCTTTCAACATTGGTTCAGTTAGCAAGTCCACGCAATAAAATGCAATTATTTTATCTCTCTCTCTCTCTCTCTCTCTCTCTCTCTCTCTCTCTCTCTCTCTCTCTTTCTCTCTCTCTCTCTCTCTCTCTCTCTCTCATTTGCGTCAGTGTCATTAGTAGAGTGACGCCAGAAAACCCTCCTATAATTAATTCATCAAAATCTCTCTCTCTCTCTCTCTCTCTCTGTAGTAACCCTAGTAGTTGTGACGCCAGCAAGGATCCAAAGGGGGAAGTGGAAGAAAATCCCTCAGTCACACTAAGAAGTCATAATCAGAGGGGTTGGACAGCAAGGTATTTATAAAAGGAAGCGGGACTGGAGGTAGAGTAAATGGTAAAAAGGTGGATGCAGCTAAGGGCTGAAGGGATACTGCAGACAACCTCCCAACGGGATAAACCTCACTCTAGATTCAACGTGCGTTGAATCTCTCTCTCTCCGTCTTCCTCTCTCCCACTTTCCACTTCTCGCCTTCACACCCTCACCTCCCCTCTCTCCTCTCTTCTCTCTTCTCTCTACCCCACGAAATTCCCCAGGTGGTTTTCCAGCTCCCGGGTGTGACGTAACCCCTTGATAAGGTGTGATGCAACACCTGGGAAGTAATATATCTTAGTCAAATATAATCAAAGGTATTGTAAAATGGTTCTCAATATGGTTGTAGTATCATATTAGCGTACTTGAGGATAGAAAGAAAGTCGAATTAAAATATAATAGATGCAAAATATTCTCTAATTATGAACCTTCAATCAGAAATCAATTTCACCGCGATTACATATTAACCGAAATGCAACTTAGACTTTGTCATAAGGAGAAAAATTTTTTTAGCCTTTTATCAAAATTAATATAATTATTCTGGAGTCTATTTGATATACTGACGTCATATGCTTTCGAAATATCCAGTAGCACGAAATGCTTTAGCTCTAATAGAATAATAATTAGGCAATTTGCGTCAATTTATGTCTCATCTCCATTAACTGAGGGCTTCACAGCGCCAGAAATCTACATCAACAAATATAACCAAATTAAACCACTGCTTTGAACATTTTTGGAAAAATATTTACATAAAAGAGTCTTTAATATGCTAAGAATTTTAATCTTTTGTACAACAGTCTTGACTATTGTATATATTACTTGAAACCCCGAAGATATTTATGATTCATTAAAAACGATATTTCCTTTCCAATTTAGTTATTAAAATAAATGAAATTTGGTAGAAACCTGATGATGCTGGCATATCCTTGGCCGATCATACAGGGGCCATTGACTTGAAACTCAAGTTTCCAAAGATTACGGTATTAATTTGAAAGAAGTTCCGGATAATAAGAGGAAATACAGAAAGAGAGAGATCAGTTATTAAAAAATAAAACATAGATTAATCGTTTAACAGATAAAAAGATATAAATATGAATAATCAAAATACCAGGGAAATTATTTTTGCGTAGTGTTGCATTGCATCTTCGCTTGAAAGACAGCGGATACTAATTATTATCCCAAAAGAAAACAAGAATTTGGATAATTTCTGTCATTGTGCCAAGAAACATGTTTTCCTGGGTCACTTTCAAGCAATGCGATCTTATTGTTTTATTCTTAGGTGACATCGAAGTCTGACACAACTGAGATTAATCGTACCCAATGAAGCAGTATGAAAATGAACATATGATTGAGATTCGACCCAGAAGGATTTAGGGAAACTGATCTCAGAGGAGGGTGAATGACAGGATAATTATCCTCGGTCAATCAGGCTGAGAAATTCTATATACTGAACTGTTTCTAACCCTTGGAATAGACTATTAAACTGCTAGGATACAAGTCACACCCAGATTCCAGACGCTCGCTCAAGACGGACGCCAAACACCAGAGGATAAAACCACAATAGACTTATTAATAACTACGGCTGTTTAGACGTTAATAAGAAGTTCAAGTTAAATGGAAATATAAGATGAAGAAAGTAGTGATCAAGAGACCAAAAAAACGATCAATGCTGCACAAACGAAATATGAGAAAACATTTCATGGTGTTTCTGGAGATTAGGGAGATTCAGATCGGAATGCGATTTGATTTTGTTTTCTTGTTAATCAACGAATGAATACGATCTATATATCAGAAAACCCTAAGTTCGAGGATTTGATTTTCATATGCAAAACAATTTTGAAAATCTTTCCTTTTTCCTTCCTTTTGGATAACAGTGATCTGGTCACACAAGATACAATATTTAATGCAGCATAAATGATACTGTGAGGTTGACAGTTAATTAATTATATGCTTGGTTATTATTATTATTATTATTATTATTATTATTATTATTATTATTATTATTATTATTATTATTATTATTATTATTATTATTATTATTATTATTATTATTTTTGCTCTATCACAGTCCTCCAATTCGACTGGGTGGTATTTATAGTGTGGGGTTCCGGGTTGCATCCTGCCTCCTTAGGAGTCCATCACTTTTCTTACTATGTGTGCCGTTTCTAGGATCACGCTCTTCTGCATGAGTCCTGGAGCTACTTCAGCCTCTAGTTTTTCTAGATTCCTTTTCAGGGATCTTGGGATTGTGCCTAGTGCTCCTATGATTATGGGTACGATTTCCACTGGCATATCCCATATCCTTCTTATTTCTATTTTCAGATCTTGATACTTATCCATTTTTTCCCTCACTTTCTCTTCAACTCTGGTGTCCCATGGTATTGCCACATCAATGAATGATACTTCCTTCTTGACTTTGTCAATCAACGTCACGTCTGGTCTATTTGCACGTATCACCCTATCCGTTCTGATACCATAGTCCCAGAGGATCTTTGCGTGATCCTTTTCTATCACTCCCTCAGGTTGGTGCTCGTACCACTTATTACTGCAAGGTAGCTGATGTTTCTTGCACAGGCTCCAGTGGAGGGCTTTTGCCACTGAATCATGCCTCTTTTTGTACTGGTTCTGTGCAAGTGCTGGGCATTCGCTTGCTATGTGGTTTATGGTTTCATTTTTCGTATTGCACTTCCTACATATGGGAGAGATGTTATTTCCGTCTATCGTTCTTTGAACATATATCTGGTTCTTAGGACCTGATCTTTTGCCGCTGTTATCATTCCTTCAGTTTCCTTCTTTAGCTCTCCCCTCTGTAGCCATTGCCATGTGTCATCGCTGGCTAGTTCTTTAGTCTGTCTCGTGTATTGTCCGTGCATTGGTTTGTTGTGCCAGTCCTCTGTTCTGTTTGTCATTCTCCTGTCTCTGTATATTTCTGGGCCTTCGTCTACTTTTATTAGTCCTTCTTCCCATGCACTCTTTAGCCACTCGTCTTCACTGGTTTTCAGATATTGCCCCAGTGCTCTGTTCTCGGTTGACGCAGTCCTCTATACTTAGTAGTCCTCTGCCTCCTTACTTTAGAGTAGTGGGGACAGTGAGTCGCACTGGAAAATCCCTCTCCTGATATTAACCTCTGCTAGTCTTATTCCAGAGCTTGTAAGTATTGTATTCCAGTTGCGCATTGTATTTTTGAGGAAGCTGATGGTGTTTTCCTCTGCCCCATATATTTTCAGGCATTCTATTAGCCATGTGTGTGTTATCATGTCGAAGGCTTTCTTATAGTCTATCCATGCCATGGTTAGGTTGGTTTTCCTTCTCCTACTGTTCTTCATTACCATTTTGTTTATCAGGAGCTGGTCTTTTGTGCCCCTACACTTCCTTCTGCAGTCTTTCTGTTGGTGGGGGATGGTGTTTGTCTCCTCTAGGTAATTGTATAGCCTTTCACTGATGATACCTGTTAGTAACTTCCACAGGTATCATCAGGATGTTCTTCCTGCTATTCGTGGGTGTAGGGCCTTGAAGTTTTTGAGCCAGTATCCATGGACTTCATCGGGACCTGGGGCTTTCACGTTTGGCATTTTCTTTAGTTGGTGTCTGACTGTGTCTGTCGGGATCTCTGTGAATCTTTGTTTTATTCTCCCTGTTTCTTCTGCCTTGACTTCCTGGAGCCATGTTGCATGTTTGTTGTGTGATACCGGATTGCTCCATATGTTTTCCTAGAGTCTCTTACTTGGTTCGGCTTCAGGAATTTCTTGGTGGTTGTCTTCCCCTCTTAGTTGGCTGTATAGTCTTTTCTAGTTGGTTCGGAATAGTTTGTTCTATTGGTATCCCTTATTCCTGTTCATGTACCGTTGGATCTTATGTGCTTTGGCCTTCAGCCTCTGTTTTACATCTTCTATTGTGTTGTTTAGTCCCCTCTCTTGTACTTTGTATTTCTCGTTGAGTTCCTCCCTTGTTTTCTTGCTTCTTAGCCTTTTTTCTGCCATCTCTTTCAGTTTACTCAAGTCAGATCTCATCACCATGATTTGCTTTTCCAGGCGCCTTTTCCAAGGAGGTTGCTGTTTTGGTTTCTGTTGGGTTGGTTGTGCTGGTGGTGTTGGTGTTCGAATCCCCATCAGTTCTACTACTAATCTTGCTCCTGTATATGCCAAGTTATTTGTTTCTCTGAAACTGGTGGTGTATATCATGCCCATTATTTCACTGACCTCACTTGTTTTCTCCCTTAATTTCTTGGTGTTGTAGGCTTTCATGGAGGGGATCTTTGTTCTCTCTGTATCCATTGTCTAATCTTTTCTACCCATTCCGTCCTCTCTGTTCGGTGTTTCTTCGTGTGTCGTTGTTTGATACCTCATCCTCCCTGTCGTCTTCTATGGCATCGTCTCTCAGTTCGTCTTCGTGTAATTCGTTGTCGTGTGACATTTCCCTTTCCAGTTCTTCTCTTTCTGTTGGGGAGAGCCAGTTCTTTTTCTTTATGTTCCTTACTTGGTCTGCCAGCCTCTGCTCTGTTTGGGGGGTGTTATTCCTCTCATTCCAGATGTTGACCAACCTTCTTCTATATCCTCTCTCCGTCGGGTTGCTTCTGATGTAGCATCTCCGTATTTCCTTATTTTCTTCTCTTGTCCATTTCTTCTTTTGGTTTGCTTCTGTAGCTCCAATCTCAGGCTTTGGTTACTGTCGTTCTGGTGGTCAGTTGCTGGATGATGACCTCCAAGTACTTGACCGTCTTCCCCTTCAATTGAGTTGAATACCTGGCTGCCGGACGACGCTCCTCTGTTGCCAGAGGTTCCATTTACGTCGTTGTCGTTTATTCCTTCATTTCTTAACATCATAGCTGAGTTTTGCTATTTAACCCATAGCTGGACCCTAACCCATCAGGGATAGGTACTCATTTACAGCTGAGAAGACTGAGGAAATTATGGTAAAGATCCTTTCCCAAGGAATCAACACTGAGGAGAGCGGTCACCCATCCAACGACTGACCAGCCCCAATGTTGCTTAACCAGTCCATTGACGACCTAACCCACTCTGCCACGGCGCCACATATTATTATTATTATTATTATTATTATTATTATTATTATTATTATTATTATTATTATTATTATTATTATTATTATTATTATTACAGTCATTTATCACTAACAAAATCAACAGTTCAGTCAGAGTATCAGAATCCATTTACCCAAATCTCATTCTATTGCAAATTGCCTTCGTCTCTTGCAAGCATTCACCGTCATAAATAAATTTATATCTGCCACACAGCTTCATCAATCGCAATCAGTTCCAGTTTCCAGCTCTATTTGGAAACATATCTGCGAAAGACTAATTTGCCTATTCACGAGTCGCTCAATCTGACGCCATGAACACCGCCGACCCAGTTGCTGGACTGATGAGTAAGTAAATTATTTGTATTGAAATAATGAAGCAAGAGAATATTATTCATAGGTGAATGTGGACCTCAAAAGCAGTTTTTATGTAGATAACGAAGAAAGACCCCTTTCGGTTTTCTCATTGATATTCATTGTTCGTCTTTTATGGTAAATAGTTTGGCCTGTAATTAGGTTATTTTTATTTCAAAGGTGGTAATCAAAGTACTGCGTTTGATCATATGCATGCAGCAGGCATTCTGTTACATTTTATTTGGAGACACAACTACACACACACACACACACACTCAAATACATATTCAAACGCATTTGCAATATGGCCACTATTTATGAAAATACATCAGCTTTGAAACCCTTCACTTTCCTAGTTAATGCCCATCAGTAAAAGCATCTACTCGTGATTGACATTCGAATAAAGAGCATTCATAAACTCTTACATAAAAATATTATGGACAGTTGTCATTGAAGCTTTGGATCTAAGTGACTTACAGATCTAACTAATAAACTAAAACTAACAAGTAGAATTTTGGATGATATCTTTCTTGAGGAATATCTGAAAGATGATACATCTCAAAACCAGGGAGAAAATGACAAACCTTTTGCGTGTGTATGCGTGTGAGTGTGTGTGCGCGCGCACGTGTGTGTGTGTGTGTGTTTAAGGTTTTACGGAAGATATATTTCAGCATTTTTCATTATTAAGTCTGTTCCTGAAATTCATTGTAAATGCTAACAAGAATTAACCTCATTACTTTTGAAATTTGATATAGACCGGCCTTATGCCAGTGTAATAAGGTGTTAAAAAAGTAAAAGGCCTTTTGTGGACCTCTGAACTCTTCGACCCAAATAGAAGACTCTAAAGTCAATAGAAGACTCATTAAACCCAACAGAAGACTCCTCAACCCAATACACACTATAAAACCAATAGACGATT
>NC_061094.1:63800150-63833877 GCF_015104395.2 Macrobrachium nipponense
TATATATATATATATATATATATATATATATACATATTCAAAGAAGTCTAACTTGTCCCCTTTTAGCCTTAATTATCGGCCAAGATCTTCTTTTTTTATTTATTCCTTTGAAACGTTTTCTGCATAAAGGTAGACCCTCGATACTTAAATACCAAAGCTCTCTCTCTCTCTCTCTCTCTCTCTCTCTCTCTCTTCTCTCAGCTTCTGTAAATACTTTTATCGTAAAATGATCTCTTTCTCTTCAATTTTTTCTATAAATGCTCTTAAGTGAAACACTCTCTCTCTCTCTCCTCTCCTCTCTCTCAAATCTCTCTCTCTCTCTTCCTCTCGTCTCTCTCTCTCTCTCTCTCTCTCTGAAAAGTCTCTCTTTAATATTCCATAATGTTGTATTGTTTTATTCAGCAATTCTAGTCGAACAAGAATGAATTGTTCTTACTTCAACAATTTTTCTTCATTTTAACTTTATATTTGACATTTCCCAAGCCAACTCTATTTCCCTTTATAAGTTTTAACAAAAGTTATGGATAAAAATACTTATATAATAATAACGTTACGATAAAGATATTTCCTGACAGGTCAATAGTCAATAAAATCAGAAACAATAAACATGATTTCCATGCAGTTTTCCGTTGGAAGGGAAATTACGTTTCTTTCAAAGGTCATTTCCGTCTTGGTTCAGAGTTCAAGAACCTGACCCCTCACTTCCCTTCCCGATAAAGCAAAGAGCACGAGGCCAAGCACAACAAAAGACACAAGACTGAAAGCTGATTTAAAACTCATTACCCACGTTAATGAGAAGCAACCTGAGATTCCAATAGCAATATTTATACTGTGTAACATACTAAGCTACGCCAGGCAAGAGAGACTGTGACAAATCTTCGTTTAAAGATGGCTGACGATGAAAGAGACGAGAGAGTGTATCTTAAAAAACCTCTTTTCAAGATGGCTGACAAAGAAATTGGCAAGCGAGAGTCTGACAAATCCTCGTTTCAAGATGGCTGATGATGAAAAAGGCGAGAGAGTGTATCTTTAAAAGCCTCGTTTCAAGATGGCTGACGATGAAAGTGGCAAGAGAGTGTCTGAAAAAGCCTCGTTTCAAGATGGCTGATGATGAAAGAGGCGAGAGAGTGTATCTTAAAAAACCTCTTTTCAAGATGGCTGACGAATAAATTGGCAAGAGAGAGTCTGACAAATCCTTGTTTTAAGATGGCTGAGGATGAAAAAGGCGAGAGAGTGTATCTTAAAAAACCTCGTTTCAAGATGGCTGAGAGGAAAGAGGCAAGAGATTGTATCTGAAAAAGCCTCGTTTCAAGATGTCTGACGAAGAAAGTGGCAAGAGAGTGTCTGAAAAAGCCTCGTTTCAAGATGGCTGTTGAGGAAAAAGCCTCTTTTCTAGATGACTTACGATAAAAGGGGCAAAAGAGAGGCTGTAATGGCCTCGTTTCAAGATGGCTGACGATGAAAGCGGCTGCTGAAGCCTTATTGGGACCAGGTAAAAATGGATAAAAAGGAGGTTGGGCGTAAACACCTTTAGTTCCCCCCGACCCACTTCACTTCTTGACATCTCGTCAAAAGGGAAAATGATTGATCGATTGATCTTCAGCTCCCGCCTGGCGATTGAGTCCATGATTGAATTACGAGATGGCTTGTTTGCCCTTTAGAAGAAGACTCATCTTGGGAGGATGCTGATGATGTGATGATGATGATGATGATGTGATGATGATGATGATTCCCTTTTATTGGTGATGACAGACTTGTTGACGGAAATATGGGAAGTCTGGTTCCCCAGTGAAGTTATTGATTGCTGTAAATAACTCGACATCGTGTGATAATTTGCGTGATTTCGAAATCAAGAGAAATTTGCAGATTATGAAAGGAGTGTTGTGACATCTATTAGGTATATATATATACATATGTATATATATATATATATATATATATATATATATATATATGATATATATATATATGTATATATATATATATATATATATATATATATATATATATATATATATATATATATATATATATATTATGTGTGTGCATATATATTATATACATTTTGATAGATATGCAGATAGATTGATAGAGAGATAGAAATTTCAGTTTGATTATCAATTTCAGTAAAAATGCTTTTAATATTTTCCCATATAGTATTAAATAACATAAATAATACTTAACCTTCATAACATTATTGTTAAATAATGAAATATAGTTAATTATAAATATATACACATGAACATAAATTTATGCATATATATGTATATATATATATATATATATATATATATATATATATATATATATCATGTATACTGTCTCTCCTTCTTAATCGTAACAAAACAGAGCATTAATAAAAGGCTGCACCATAATCTATCAATGAAGTTCCCCCAAAGGACACTGATCACGATCTTACGAAATATATGAAGGATTCACTCAGGCAAAAGACACAATCACGAACCTTTGACTGATTCTGTTTAGTTCGCAAATGACTTCCGCTGAGAGAGATAATTAGAAATGGACCTCCAGTTTGCAATGATTATCAATGATCATTAAGCTTTCATTCGGCAATGGCAATTTGGGATCGTTCTGTGCGACGCCAGAGATATGCTCGGTTATTGCAAATCTATTTTGAACTCTGCTGCGTTGGTGTTGGTTCGTGGTGTCTCTATTGATTCCTCTTTCGTTTTCCCGTGTTTTATTCATCATTCTCATTTACTCAAAGCTATCTCCACTTGAACTATTGAGGATCAAGTTGCTCACCATCTCGGAAACTGTTCCACAGTCCAACGGTGTGAGGAATAAAAGACCTCAAGAACTAAGAAGTTCGACAGCGAGGGACTTTTACTGCATACTGGTGCTGCTGTTCAGCGAATCTAGTCACTTTCGGTAGGAAAAGAGAAAAGAGTATCTGGGATCAACCGCGATTGTGAATGATCTGTTTACATTAAACTTATTAGAAATTGAAAATTTGTGGACCAGACAGAACCATTTCCCAGCTGAGTGGAGATGGCATTTGCCCAGTTGTAAGAGAAACAAGTGAAAATTACGCCGAAGAAATCGACCCGGCGGTGGCCTATCCTATAACGTTGCCAGACACACGATGATGGCTAACATTCTAAAATAAGATAAAAACTATTGAGGCTAGAGGGCTACAGTTGGGTGTATTTGATGACTGGAGGAGAAAGATCAACATACCAATTTGCAGCCGTCTGAGGGCGGACAGAAAAAGTGCGAACGGACAGACAAAGCCATCTCACTTGTTTTAATTAACAGAAAACTAAAAACTAACCCCAAAAAAAACTAGCTAAAAGAGAACAGATTTCACAAACCCATTTCAAAGAAAGTTGTTCTTCTGTGACACGTTCTTCCTTTACTTACTAAAGAATTCTCTAGGTACTGAAAGACATTTAACACCCCATTCTAAAAATTATGCTTTGCTTAAGTGGCTGGAGTTGTAACCAGTGATCTCAAACACTAAACTGTCCCATGGCCGTCCATGATCTTATGACTGGATTTGAATTCATTAGCATAGGAGAGCACTTAAGAAAAGTTTACTCTAAATATTTTTTTATTTACTTTTCATTTATCTATTGTCTTATTTCTATATTCAATTACCTATTTGATTGTTTATCTATTTCTCTCTATTTTCTATAAATTGTCACACACTTATCAGCATATATTCCAAATGTTATTCTTTATATCAACTGACTTTTATTCATTTCTTCAAAATTGAGTAATCCTTCAAATTCACGATATGAAATAGATATTACACGCTGTAAAAACTTTCGATGCCATTTCATGGGCTAGTGACTCGTTCAGTTATAAATACAATAGCTTATGGAATAGTAAACTATTCTACGAGTATTATAAACTCCTAAGGAATAGCACTAACTACAACTGTCAACAAATGGTTCAAAACTCTCTCATTCCTGACGATAAATAACGACAAAATTTCGAAGTGGAAAGCTCAGAGAAACATCCAAATTCTATGAAATACAGAGGTTCTGTTCACCGAGTAAACAGAAAGCTGCCAAAGGAATCCTTACCTGAGAGCACCTTCAAGCACAGAATCTCGCATCTAAGACTTTGGACGATAGCGCAAAGTCTGGCAAACACTCAAGGTTTGGGAACAAGGTTTTATTTTCAGCCTTTTATAATTTATTTTATTGTGGCCTTGGTGCGACATTCTGGGTTAATTTAGTGTGTGTGTGTGTGTGTGTGTGTGTGTGTGTGTGTGTGTGTGTGTGTAAATGCCTCAAGAATCTCATGTGGATTAAACGTATTCCCAAAAGGTAGAAATTCACAATTGTAATATGGATATATACATTCATATATATATATATATATATATATATATATATATATATATATATATATATGTGTGTGTGTGTGTGTGTGTGCGAGAGCAAGTCCATTTACTTGTACGCATACGTGTACGTATTTAAAGTACGATCCTTGCCTCTGCACTAACTTTACAACTCTGATAATAGCTGACAAACAAATATAGACCAGACTGCAAGGCCAATCCTATTTCAATCCTGGGTGACGTCACATAAACTGGAATCAATCGTAAGCTATGCCATTAACCAGGAATGGTGCCCATACCCCGTTATTGGATTTGAGGAATTCGGAATATGGTGAAATCATGAATTAGGTGCGCAGATATCATCACAACATTTTCAGAGGTTGAGTAAAAATGATAAATGAGTCCATTGCTTGTGGACTGGTTAGACTCTTTACCAATTCGATGGCTGAATTTCTGGTATGAAATTATTCATCCTCTCTTTATTTGTAGGTGATACGTCTGGTAAACGAATTAACTAGCATGTAGAAGAAATCTACGGGGTAATGTAACACCACTTGGCTGTTGATTCATATTATATTGGGTATAATAACCTCACATACGCCTAGAGCTTCATATAGGTCTAGCTGTTAAATACGCTCGGTCTCAGATGAAAATAATCTACTTGTTAACTTACAGTGACCCTCCTTCACCAACACAGTTTCTGAGGGATGAGGTTTGCTGTCAATTTTGGTCAGTCTGAAGACCATACGAAAGATCAGTCACTCACTTAACACCCCAATGCCCGTGTATCATCTCAGATATGAATATATATTAGTAGTGCTGATACAAATAGGGTTCAGGCGAAACGCTATTCAGGCTGAAAAAAAATAACAGGAGTAAACGGTAAATGTATTACGATCATAATAGGATTTCAATAACAGCAAATCAAAGCTATAAATAAATTCACCATTACCTTTCCTTTACTCAAGAGAAATAATATCCTAATTGATTTAAGTGATGAAGGCTGATAAAGGTGAGTCTGAATTAACTATAATTAAATATTTTTTTCACGACTATCCCGGTAAGTCAGCCAAAGCCAGCAAGGAAAATTAAAAACATGAAAAAAGAGAGAGATATTATCGCAAGAAATTAGGGAATTCTCCATAAAGTCTACGGTGCCATTATGCCATGTTTCACTTATTCGGCCATCCGCTATAATGAATAATGCTCAATTGAGTTTTCTGTACAACGTAATAAACAAGGGTACCGAAAATAGGTCTATCTTTCGGTTGTCTGGGTATAATACTGTTTGAGCCGCCGCCCATGAAACTTGGGCCTGTCCAATATCGTTGCCAGACACACGATTATGGCTAACTTTAAATTTAAATAAAATAAAGGCTACTGAAGCTAGAGGGCTGCAATTTGGTATGCTCAATGATTGGAGGGTGTATGATCAACATACCAATTTGCAGCCATCTTGCCTCCGTAGTTTTTAAGATCTGAGGGCAGACAGAAAAAGTGCGGCCAGACAGACAAAGCCATCTAAATAGTTTTCTTTTGCAGAACACTAAAGGGTATTGATATTCCAATGGTAGTGTACCTATAAGGGAAAGTGACAGATTTGAAAAGACATGTTGTGTAAGTCACTCGAGGATAACTGTATACTTTCAGGCTATTTATTGGCTCGCAGATCAAGATTACCCAGCGAAAGAGGGCTGAAGACAAAGTGTGCACTATAGGCTTTCCGTTTGTGTGTCTCCCTTTACTAACACGAAGAAAAACAAGTGAATAAATTGATAAATAGATGAATAAATACGTAATCTTACTTGAATAAGAGAAACCCGACAGAAAGAACGAAAAAGTGCAAATTCATCGTAAAAGAATATCAAAAACCTCCGCAGGAATATCAGAAGGTTTAACTTCCTCCAGCTTCAGTGGAATAGAAAGTGCTGGTAAAGGATTATGCTGGATATGAAGCTCTTAATAAATACTTTGGAGTAACTGACATCCAAAAAACATGCTCCAAAATAAAAGTACCAGTTAAGAGAGAAGAGTTTACTGCTTTACCTTGCAAGAGGAAAAAAGAAAGTTAGCAAATAGTTGCCTGTTGTTTTAAGAATATTTCTTAAGATATTTCTGACAGCTTGCTAGACGTGATCTGCTATGAAATGTGTGTCGCTTGAAATACTTCTTTAATCATTCTAGAACGCTTCATTCACTAATATTCAATCGCTTAAATGAAACTATCTCGTGAACGCCAGGAATGCTGTTTTTTTCAGTTTCACGATCCTGAATATAAAATATGAAATGCACATAGCAAGAGCTTTGAATTTTGTTTCTTTTTTCAACCAAGCCGATATCAGCTTCATCTTCTTTTTTATGGAAATCTCCTCTCCGATAGCATTTGTACGATTAACGTTTAGACATCATTTTGCGGGGAGTATTCTACGAAAATTTATGCGTGTCTGTCAGAGAACTGTTTCTCTTTTAGAAATGTTTACATTTATATAGACTTATGTATGTTGATTGTACTTTAAGCTAGGATTACACCTTTATATAAACCTATATATATGTATATATATATATATATATATATATATATATATAGATATATATATATATATAGATATATATATAGATATATATATATATGTATATATATAGCATACCAGCATACCATATGAGGATTTGCTTGTAACACATTTATTCTGTCAACCTTCTCTCGGACAAGCTTTTTAAAAATATTATATGCTGTTAAAGTCTTTTGCGATAATATTTCCATACATTTAAGAATCCTTGCAAATGATTTCATGATATATATATAAGACTAACCAACATAAAATATCACCAAAAAATAGACCAAAAACAATAACAAATATAAGTGTATGGTTAGTTATCTTTTGACTATGCAAGAAGGAAGAGTTAAGATGATCAGGCTAGCATCTGGAGCGCTAAGTTAGGCTTGGCTAGGAAGTCTAGTAAGACTAGGACTCTGTGTGTGACTTAGGTTAGGTAAGGTTAGGCTGGGCCAGGTACTGTGCATCGTGATCTCTCTCTCTCTCTCTCTCTCTCTCTCTCTCTCTCTCTCTCTCTCTCCTTCTTTTGAATTGATAAGAGATGCTCTGTATTTGCATGTGTGTGTTTTCAGGACGTTTCTCAAGAATGGTTCTCAAGATTCAAAGAAAACTAAACACTCTACACAGCAAATGTGTTCAGCGTGTTTACCTAGCACACACATCTCCCAGCCAGAATCATCTGGTTCCAGTTTCCGCTGCCTGAGATAACATTCCCACATGAACCGATAAGGAACCGCCGTTGTGGTTCCCAAGTCGCGGAGGTCTATTGTTCTTTAATCGTCTACCTGTGGACGGGTAGGCCTAACGCGCCAGAAAAAAGAGAAGGAGGTTTTGCGCTACCCTACTCAGTTAGCGTTCGAGTGTAACTTAGGGTCATCATGTGTAAGCATTGTTATACGAAAATCTTTGTATACATAGTTATAGATTATGTATAAGGCTATTTTGACACAAAATTGCTAAGAAGGTACAGTTAACAGCTCTTTGCACTTCATAATGAGTTAGAGATTTCCGCAAATGACGGTTTGGACTGAAATTTTTGTATAAACCTCTATAATATATATATATATATATATACACGTTTATACAAAAATTTCAGTCCAAACCGTCATTTGCGAAAATCTCTAACTCATTATATATATATATATATATATATATATATATATATATATATATATATATAATATATATATATATATATATATATATATATATATTATATATATATAACATATATAGGACTAAAAGTACACCAATATATACAATAAACTAAACTTTGAATTTCTTTAGCATTGAGGTATTGAGCTATAAAATGCCTAACGCCATACAATACTTTCTACTCTTATTAATGTATTACAGTCCATTTATTCTGATACAATCACGGGCACTTTCATCAACTACTGTGACCTTCAACTCTTACATTTTGTGACTGTCCACTCGAAGCGGGTTTTTTGACAAATAATATGTGATTTTAATCAGTTCAATATTGTGTCTGAGTGTTGAGCCTGAAAACCGTACTCAGGTTTGGCGCGTACTTTTAACACCAGTGGTCCAAATGAACATAAAGGGAATATGCGTGTTTATAAGTATTTTTTGTATCTATGATTATATATATATATATATATATATATATATATATATATATCTATACATATATTAGATATATATATATATATATATATATATATATATCTATATATGCTTCGAAAATCACTGTAGATGCACGTGACTTCATAAATAAGCGAATCACACAGGAAAATGATAGTCAGAAATCCAAGGAGTTAATGATTCCTTGACAATGTCTGAGTAAAGACGAAAGGCGCTTGGATTTCTGACTATCATTTTCCTGTGGGATTCACTTATATATATATATATATATATATATATATATAGTATATATTATATATATATATATATATATATTTATATAAATACATGTGTGAGCGTGTGTGTGCGTATGTGAGAGAGAGAGAGAGAACGCACGCATACTTTCGACACAATAGCCGTAATGAATGAAAGTAAATACTCATATTCCCAAGAGTTTTATACATACATATATATATATATTATATATGTGTGTATATGTGTATGTACTGTGTATGTGCGGGCGTTTGTGTGTGTATTATACCCACACCGATCCCTTACCTTGAAAAATGCCATCATAAACTAGACTAAACCCTCTCTGGGAAATGAATATGGCGATGCTTAGGTACATTTAAACTGTGCCACTTTCAATAATAACCTCCTTTTTTCGAAGAAGTCCCATCCTTTTCCGCCTCAAATATCGATCCCTCGGATCGGGCTTTTGGACTGACACTATTTTGCTGGACATCAAAAGCCACAATCTCATTTCTGTTAAGAATTTCAACAGACTCCATTAAAATATTACCCCTCTCTCTCTCTCTCTCTCTCTCTCTCTCTCTCTCTCTCTCTCTCCTCTCCACCTGCTTATATGTCTACATATATCTATTCTCCTATTTATGTTGTTTTTCATAGAAAATTCTCTTTCAGCAATTACGTCTCCGTCTCTAAGTCAGCCACTAGTCTTACACATTCGAGATGTAGAAATTATTCATAATATATGACCCTTTTTTATCAAGCCTAGTGACTATGCTCTGTTTTTTTCCATCTGTCCACCCGCCTGTGGTGGTCGAGCATGGTAACACTGCGTCCCGGGCTTTAAATAGTTACGCTATGTGTACGTTTTAGGTAAATAAAAGGATATCTGAGTGTACATTTGCAACTGAAAAGTGTTTTAATAATTTACTATATGTGAATTACACCGTTAATATTCGAAATAAGATATTATTTAAAGCCCGGGATGCAGTGTTACCATGCGCAAACACCACAGGCGGATGGACAAATGGAAAAAAACAGAGTATAGGTCAGATATCTCAAGTATAAAAGACCCATTAACACTCTGGTTTAAAGCTAAGGCCTATATTTCGGTGGACTGACTCCCACCCTTATCGAGTAGTGGTAACTTCTTTTGTCATTCCCTACTTGATAAGGGTGAGTCAGTCCACCGAAATATAGTCCTTATATTTAAGCCAGAGTGTTTTAATGGGCCTTTTATACTTGAGACGTATCATATTTTAACAGAAGGATTTATTTACATATATATATATATATATATATATATATATATATATATATATATAATATATATATATAATATTTATATGTATGTATGCTATTATATATTATCATATATATATATGTATATATATATATATATATGTATATGACCTGATTTTCGATCATACAAGGGTTCTACCAGTACAATGAAACGCGTAAGATAAAATTAACACATGTGCATTTTCCTTAATAGTTACACAGGGCCCTGTTGCTAATAATACGCTACTAATTATATGATTATTATATAGTCGGAAGGTACTCTAAGGCGACACGCGCCGACCACTGTCTTTGAGACGCGCCCTGACCCGTCGACCACTAATTCCCTACTGACTCTTAACTTTTCAAACTGAACTTGTTTGGGTCACAGGTCTAAGCTGATTGGCCTCTTATAATTGAAAGGAACCAATTAGGGTCTTCGATGTATGGCACTTATTTGAATCACCCACGCCACACCACCAACGATCATATGGGCATTCGATGAATCAGCGATATCTATCTGTTCATTACTCTCTGGTCACACATAGCTACGCGCATCACACATAGTAGATTTTCCGTTACGTCTCACACATGAATTTTCAATACAGATCAGTTCACCACTCTCCCCCACAAGTTCTGCGTCCCGCAGAACTCATAACACTATTTTTTTTTCTTTATTTATTTATATGCATTTTTCCCTTATTTAGTCTCTATCATTTGTGCACTGTTATTAGAGTACCTTACCGACCGAAATGTTATCAGAAATGTTATTAATAATTCATGCAGAATAAAAACTAAACTTAGCAAGCCAGGGTCAAATTGCGTGCTTACAATTGGCAATTTACTGTCTGTTCTGAATTCCACGCATCACATTGTAAACATGTTCTTAAATGAAAAAGAAATTATGTAAGAATCAATGAAATAATAAATTTTAAATCACCACATCAAACACATTATATTCTTCTTAGAATTGGAGCACAAAAACCTGCAGTTCAAAAAATAATAAAATGAACAGATAGTACAAAAACCTGTGGTTAGAAGAAAGCAATGAAATAAACGGATTACTATCAATCATCAAGACCAAAGAACCTGTAAAAAACACAATAAGGAAACCGAAAGTATGATTTGTCTCAATTTATGCACGAAAAGGTATCATCACAAAATCAAAATAAAAGATTAAAAAGGAACACATCAGGTTGGTGCAAAGATACGTTTAGAATAATGTTCATACTTCAGAACATGACACCAATATTTGCGACCTTCGTCTGTATGCACGTCGGGCGCACCGTTAATGATCCCTAGACATGCTTGTATATTATCTTCACTCTCCTCTCCCAGGTAACCAGGCAGTCCCGGAAATGGGGGTACCGGTTTGTTCAGATACCACATCAGGACATCTTCTCTGACGGGATGCATGTGTGATAAGTGGTATTCGCACTGGGCACCGGTCCTAATATGCTTTATCACCGCAGTGTCGTTTTTAATTTCTTTCACGCGGTACGGACCTAGATAGGCGGGCTCAAGTTTATGTTTCCTCGGTTGCAGTCTTTTCAAATAGATCCTGTCCCCTATTTGTATCTTAGACGTTTGTGTGCGGAATCGCTGATCATATTGCGTCTGATACTTTTCATTTGCCCTCAACAGAAGTTTCTGCGTTATCTGAAATACTCTTCGGGTTAGGTTACATAACATCACCCGGTATTGCTCGACACTATATAACGGTAAAGTTCTATGGTCCATGATCACAGTATATGGCAATGAAGGGTCCTGTCCATACACTAAAAAATACGGGGTATCTCTTATGGAGCTGTTATACGCAGTATTAAGTGCAAATTCCGCCATTTGCAACATCTCTGCCCACTGATTCGGACTGTCTGCCACTATATATTTCAAAATATTTGTCACTTCTCTATTATGGGATTCAACTGACCCTTGGCTGAAGGCCGGTAGGATGCGATCGTGAAATGTTCCACATTAAATAATTTTGTCAGCTCTTTTATCACTTCATTAAAACAAACTCACGCCCATTATCACTGATTAGAGTACGAGGACAGCTGAAATTCGTTATGAATGAACACAAAGCTCTGGCAACCGATGTTGCGGTTTTATCCACCATTGCGTAGGTGTGCGTATAACGCGTGAACGCATCCACCATCACACATACATATTTGAACTGCCCGTCTCCAGGAGGGAAGGGTCCTACGACATCGATATGCACTCTGTTAAATTTAATTGGCTCTACTGGCCACATGCGAGCCTTTGGAATAGAGTGTTTGTGGTTTTTCAAATTATTACATATGTGGCACTGGCTGATAAATTTTGTAATGTCTGTTCTCATTCCTATCCAAAAAAAGGATTCTCGTGCCCTCCTGAGGGACCTTCCTATACCTATATGTCCTGCATAAGCACTTACATGTATCATGTGGATGGCTTTCTCTACCAAGGAGGGAGGAAGGACAACGCGAGATCGGATATCGCCCAGTCCCTTCTCATATTTACAAAACAAAATATCTCCTTCAATGAAGAACATACTTCTGGGCACCTTTAGGAAATCGGGAAACTCGTTACTCGCACCCCTTACATAAGCCCTAACCTGCCCGATCCATGGCTCGTACTTCTGACCCCTTATCACCTCTCCAACTCTCCAACCACACAAATCAATCACACACTCATTTTCACTCCCAGGGCATTCGCTTGCTGACCCCCTAGGAGGATCAGCCCTTTCACTCCCACGACTTGTTTCCCTTCTCTCTCTCCCTAACTCTGGAGTTCCCGAGTTATTCCCGTTTTCTACATCGGCTGCCTCTGACTCATTTAACTGCTTCTTCCGTCGTTGTTCCTCTCTCTTTGCTGCTCGAGTTGTAACTCCCATTATGGCACTTCTGGAGAGGGCATCCGCTACTTTATTTGTTTTCCCTGCTATATGTTCGATTCCCACAATATCAAACTCTAACAGCCGTTCTATCCAACGAGCCTGTCGAGTGGTCAAATCCCCTTTCTTGAATAAATCTCTCAATGGGCGATGATCTGTATTAATTTTGACTTTATGTCCCAGTAAAAAGTAGCGATGTCTCTCCAGCATCCATAGAATAGCCAATGCCTCTCTATCGAAGGTACTGTAATTCTTCTCTGCTCCTTTCAATGCTCGTGATGCAAAACAAATCGGCTTTTCATTTCCTGCATCGTCAACTTGAGAAATCACTCCACCGATAGCTATACTGCTCGCGTCAGTGGTTACTACAAATGCTCGATTGAACTTTGGATAAGCTAATCGTTCATTACTAGTGAGTGAAATCTTTAATTCTTGAAAAGCTATTTCTTCCTCCCGTTCCCAATGAAAATCTTTCTGCTTTCTCAATGAATCTAGCAGTCTTGCTATTTTACTGAAATCTTTTATGAATTTACGGTAGTAGCCTGCGAGCCCGAGAAAACTGGCTACTTCCTTTGCATTCTTCGGTCGGGGAAATTCTCTAATTGCTGCTACTTTATCGGCACAAGGCTTAAGGCCTTCACATGTTACGATGTGCCCCAAAAATTCAACTTCTTGCTGAAAGAATTTACATTTGGTTAGATTAATTTTCATCCCCTGTCGCTTTAAAGCTTCTAAAACTTCAATAATGTTCTTCTTATGTTCTTGTACTGTAGCCCCTATTATGATTATGTCATCTAAATAAACAAACACGCTATGTCCTAATAGCGGAGCTAATACGGACATCATAACGCGTGAAAAATGAGCAGGAGCATTCTTTACCCCAAAAGGGAGGTAATTATATTCAAACAATTGATCATTAGCTATAAAGGCTGTCTTTTCCTTGCTACTCTCGTCTATAGGTATTTGATGATACCCTGACTTTAAATCTAAGGTGGTGAAGAATTTACCATCCCTGACCTTAATCAACAACTCTTCGATAGAGGGCAATGGGAATGCATTGTCTTTTGTGATACTATTCAGCTTTCTATAATCAACACATAGCCTAAGAGAACCATCCTTCTTTTTAACCATCACGATTGGCGAGGATCAGGGGGATTCACTTTCTCTAATTGTCCCTTGTTCCCTTAATTTATTAATCTCGCTCTCCACTTCCCGCTGATAACAAACTGGTATTCTATAAGGCTTAGATCTTATGGGTGGATGACCCCCGGTTTCTATAACAAAAGGAAAACTATTTACTCTGCCTGGGGTTTCGTCGCCAATCGCGATTACATCTTGATAACCTTCTACGATTTCTTTGACAATATTCTGATAAGTAACAGATGTAGACCCACCAGCTGTCCGGAGGAGTCTACTTAGACGTTCCTCACTGCGACCTTGACACATGCTACCCAAGGTCGCGAGAGTGTAGGAAGCATCTGCTATTTCACAAGGTTCAAGGTCGCATATCGACTTGCTGTCTAGTACGATACGCTGGTCACTAACATTCATAAATGGCACATTAACTTCTCCCTGTATTACCTCACTCAGACCCGGAATGATAAAATCGTCCCATTTGTTATGGGGTCTGATCATAACTAAAGTGCCTTCCGGTATGCTCCGTGAGGGTGTCACGGTGAGGGTTGAGAGGGTCCGGGGTGGTGCCACATCTCCCGCCTCTGGGGCAGCGGGTACTTTTCCCCCAGCTCCCTTCGACTTAAGGGAGACTCGTAGGCACCTCGGTCTCTCCCCCTCTGTGGGAATTCTTTGTCCCTTTAAACATACCTCGATCCCTTTCCCGGCTGTGCCAGCCACTCTTATTTCGTTCCTATCCACAAAATCAATTCCTAAAATAACTGAAATTCCTTCTACTTGTAATGCTGGCACTACATAAAAGGTATGTATCACCACTAGCCCATCGATGGTTACCTGTTGTTTCACAGCCCTCTGGGTTACCATCCGATGACCACCTGCAGTACTCAAAACCAAAGAACCTTTCATCGGCTGCACCGATCCTGTCACCAGGTGTTCTTCTAACAGAGACACACTTGCACCAGTGTCGATCAACGCCCTTCCCTGTCGCTCCCCTACCCATATTTGCACGATCGGCACCACGGCTTCCTTCGTGGATTGAGGGTGGGAGATAGGCTCTTGCTCTCCTGGCACCCTGTACGACCGGGCATGGGCAGCGACAGGTGGGGGAGGGCTATCCACTACTTCTCGAGGGGTTGGCTGACTGCCCCTCCTCCCCGACAAGGCGTCCCTTGTCCTACCGGGGACACGGTCGTTGTTTGGACCCGGCGGCCGTGGGTGTAGTCGGGGGTCCTCCCGACTCCTCCTCCACGCCGCCTTCCCCTTCCTCTCTTTGGTGAGGGGGGAACGTTGTTCCGCTGGCCGTCGTCGTTTTTTGAACAAGCGCTCACGAGGTGGTCTGTTGCTTTGCATCGAAAACAACGTCGTGGCTCGATGAAAGAGGGGCACTGGGCCCTCAGGTGGCCCTCTGTCCCACACCCCCAGCAACGGCCAACCGTGTAATTCCCGGCTGTTTTCCCCTTGCCTCTTCGAGGCCCCTGGGTGCGTGACCTGGCCCCCTGGATGGTGAGTGAGGCTGGCAGAGGATTCGCTGGGTCAGATTGGTTAACCGTTGCAACAACCGGTTGGGAGGTGGCCTGTGCCCCCATCCTTGTTTGCTGGCGTCGTCTGTGGTCGAATAGTTGTTGTACCTTCGGCAGCAAGGTGTGTAAGGGCCTCTTGTCGTCAACAAGAAATCCCACTACGGAGGTGGGAAGAATTCGTTTCAGCATGCGTCGACAGAAGTTTTCTTTTCCCTCTACAGTCTGGTCTTCGTTAGGGGTGAGGGACTCATAGTCCCCACCGACGCGATAGTAGAAGGCTGAAATCGACTCCCCCACCTCTAACCTGGGGTCATAACCTTCCATTAGCCCCATCTTTTCCTCGCGATGTAGGGCAAACTGCTGAGTGAGGTGCTGTTTAAAAGTACCCCAGTCTGCCGAATAACGGACGTCCCAGCTCCTGATCTGTCGTGCTGCATCACCGATGATCTTCTGTTTCGCTTGCACAATCTTTTCTCTATCTGTCCAACCAATTGTGGCGTTTTCAACACACTTTATAAAGGTCTCGATCGAAAGGAAGCCTTCACCAGTGCGTAAGTTATCAAACTTAGGCACGGATCCATCTAGCACTGGCAGTTTTTCTACTTTTCCGTCTGATCGCACTTGTGTGAACGACGCGACGTTGGCCGAAATTGTGGGTGGGTCGACGGGATTTTTTGTTTGCGTATCTTTTGTTAATTTGTGTAACTCTTCTACTGTCTTTGAGACGCGCCCTGACCCGTCGACCACTAATTCCCTACTGACTCTTAACTTTTCAAACTGAACTTGTTTGGGTCACAGGTCTAAGCTGATTGGCCTCTTATAATTGAAAGGAACCAATAAGGGTCTTCGATGTATGGCACTCATTTGAATCACCCACGCCACACCACCAACGATCATATAGGCATTCGATGAATCAGCGATATCTATCTGTTCGTTACTCTCTGATCACACATAGCTACGCGCATCACACATAGTAGATTTTCCGTTACGTCTCACACATGAATTTTCAATACAGATCAGTTCATATATATACATAATATATCATATATATATATATATATATATATATATATTATATATATATATATATATATATATACATACATATATATAAAACAAGAAATGTTTCTGGTAACCGACCACCATAATTACACATACCTTCATGCGCGCGTAGTTTGTTATCACCCCTTGAGGTTACCCGAGTCAAATGAAAAACACGAGAAAATAAAAGAAAATTAATAATGAGATCTTCTCATGCATTATTATTTCCAATTTTCCGAGGAACAAATTAATGTAATAAGCACAAAGCCTTATAAACTACGCTGGAGTTGTAACCTGTGATTAGGACTGAATGGGACATCGTCTTTGTTTCTTTGCAGCCTTCAGTGATTTCGTCTTGGAATTCAATTAATATTGTATTTTTTAGGAGAGAGAGAGAGAGAGAGAAGAGAGAGAGAGAGAGAGAGAGAGAGAGAGAGAGAGAGAGAGAGTCGTCAGTACCCAATAATATTTTTAAGGCCAGTCACTTCAGGGACCCTTCACTGAAACCATAATGTAAATATCTCTCTCTCTCTCTCTCTCTCTCTCTCTCTCTCTCTCTCTCTCTCTCTCTCTCCTAAAATATACAATATTAACTGAATTCCAAGACGAAATCATAATTTCACGCTGCTCATTTTAATAACGAATTCTTCGCTGACTCGCAATGAACGGTAATCTTGGAATCTTCCAGGGAGAAATAATTCATTCCTGGATGTCGCTCATTGCCATCGTGAGTTACTCAGAGGAGAAAAAAGTTGGAATAAACAACTTCACTAGTTTACGTACACACAAAAATAACGAAAGAGATGCGCACATTTTCCTGCCCTTGAACAAGATATAGATTAGTGTACAGGTGCAAATTTGACGCTTGGGTTACGCAGTCACCCCAAAACGGGGTGTATATGTTTGTTTGTTTGTTTGTATAGTATTTTTACGTTGCATGGAACCAGTTGTTATTCAGCAACGGGACCAACGGCTTTACGTGACTTCCGAACCACGTCGAGAGTGAGCTTCTATCACCAGAAATACACATCACTGACTGACCCCTCAATGGATCGGCCGGGAAACGGACTCGCGGCCACCAAGGTGGCAGGCAAAGACCATACCAACCACGCCACTGAGGCGCTTGGGGTGTATGGGTGATATGCCTTTTCACGATATATCTATAAAATATTGATTAAATGAATATTTTATTGTGCATTGGAAACTATTTACTGGTTTTGAATAATAAATATTTGAAAAAATAATAAACAACAGACTAGTGTTGTTCCTAGAAGGTAATCAGCTACACAATAAAAATCAATATGGATTTAGAAAAGGAAGAGGAACCCAGATTGCAATAGCAACAATATATGAGAGCATTGCACTGTCACAAAGAAGTAGATACCTATGCAACCTAGTATGTAGAGATATAACAAAGGCATTTGACAAAGTATGGATACAAGGACTTCAATACAAAATATTACATCTCAACCTTCCAGGCATTTTTGAGAAAATACTGTGCAACTTCATCAAAGATCGAACAGCAGCAATCAAGTCACTAAATTACATAGGGAATCCATTCCCGTTACTAAGTGGAGTCCCACAAGGATCTGTACTCAGTCCAACATTATTCATATTATATACATCAGATATGACTCCACCACCAGAGTACTGTACTGATGTCTGCTTTGCAGATGATATAGCTCAAATAGTCATACACCCAGAAAAACGTACTAGGAGAAGGGACCCAAATTTGAAAAGACAAGTAGCACAAAAAACAATGAACCAAATTGAAAGAATAAATCAATTTGAAAAGAAGTGGAAGATAAAGACAAATAAATCCAAATTCCAACTAGTATCGGTATCTGCATACAAACCTGCACAAATATTGTTAGACCAACAACCAATGAATTTTACTAAAAGTACAAGAATACTAGGAATGCAATTCGGACAAAGGGGAATATCAAGACATGTGAGAGAAAGGCTAAGGATAGCAAGAACACAAAATACAAAGCTGAAAAGGTTTAGGAATATGAACACATCTATCAAAATCCATTTCTACAAAAGCCTAATCAGACCAATAATGGAATATCCTCCAATACCCACGTGCTTAGCATCAACTTCCAATATAAGTGCATTACAAAAATTCCAAAATAAGATTCTAAGGTCTGCAGTGAGAAACAATCAAGAAGATGACGATCTGAATATAGAACAAATACATAAAAAATACAAAATAGAACCAATTAATCAGAGATTATACAGACTGGCAACCAATATATGGAGTAAACTAGTTCAATACAATAGTGAATTAGTAGAAGAATCAGAAGCAGAAGAGAGAAACCTTGACCCAAACAACACAGACCACAGATGGTGGAGAAGAGTATCTTCATATATTCATCGCGATGAACCTCGACCATTATACTATTAATTAAGAAATGTCTTGTGAAAAAGTGGGGGGGAGTGGGGGGTTGCTGCTGCTAGTGGAGATGTGGCTAAGAATGTGAGTGGGGACCCCCGATAGCGACGCTTCTGCTGGAACCCCAAAAGTTCATCAGCGGAGATATATTGCATTAATATCCTGAGACAATTTTCGATGCGTTTTTTATAATTTATTTACATTTTTTTCTCTGTATTCCTTGGTTTGTTCATTTATTTTCCCTCTCTAATCACTGATCTCTTCTTTCTGTATTTCCTGTAACCTTCTGTATTTTCAAATCAAAGTTATATTCTTTGGAAGCTTGAATTTCAAGGCTTGTCCCATATGACTACGGTTCATCTTCTAAATGATGATAATAATAATAATAATAATAATAATAATAATAATAATAATAATAATAATAATAATAATAATAATCTATGGTACGAATTCTTAATTTCAGACTTGTAGCTTGCTGAGAGAATTTTGGGTCATTTCTTGCGACAAGAGTTTCTATAGCGGTGATGTAAACAAGAGAAGTTTGGAAATAGATCAGTACCTATGAGGTAAAGGTTAAATAAGCGAACGTACGGATACGCGGGTAAATAAAGTAAAGATTAATTTTACACTCCAATTCTCCTTTTCCGTTCAGTGCTATGTCTAGCTTTGATATATAAAAAATGTGAGATCTTCAAACGCAATTAATATGTTAATAAATTCCCAATTTTTTTTGTTACAGCTTCAGAAATGAACTGAAAATTGTTTATCTGGGTAAATCTAAGCTGTAGCATTTTTTCTAGGTTAATTTTCTGGGGGAATAAAAGGTCAATGCTGCATTATATTCTGAAAAGTAAAAAATACGGATTTCTTCTGTTCTCCAGTTAAAAGAAATTACTACTCAACAGCAGGAATTCTTCGATAATTATAATTTCTCAGAAAGTTCCTCCTGCCTTGCAAATATTGTACCTGGATCAAATATGGAGAAGGCTCACATGTCATGCCCACAGTTCTCTCTCTGCGGGAAATATTGTATTGCTTTTCGATAAGGAATTAATTTTAGGCGCAAAACATTTCATTTCCATTCGCCTTCATTTGGTACAGCGCAGAAAGAGAAGTCTCGATAAAGACGTTTACAAATGGCGGACGAAAAAAGAAAAGAGAATTCTCTGGAGCGGCGTAATCATGATTATCTTATTCTGGGACAGTTCTTGAGGGGTGGGGGGGGGAATAAATTATATCACACAATGCTCTTTTGTTTCCTCATCGTACATTCGAGGGAATGCGTGATGTGACATTGGATCGTTTAAATGCATTACCATTCGTGTCGGTCTTACGAGGAAAAGTTTCTGGGTATAAGCAAAAGATGAGCAAAATTTCCCGTTGCAATTTTCTCGCCCCGATGTTTAAAATTTCCCCGGAGATCAGTCATGATGGAACGTCTCGTGGCTTCTGCTGCTTCTGCTGTTGCTGCTGTTTTCATGGCGCTTCATTTGTTCTGATTCTTGTCTGTTTCCGCATTTTTGGGCGATGAAAAACAGTGATGTTGATCCGTTCACTTTTGTTATATTTCTTTATTGGAAACAGGGAGAAACTGAGGTATATTCCCGTGGGACAAAGACAGCGCCTCCGAAATAATTAGACGCGAGAATTCAGAAGAACGAGAGCCGGAAGAAGAAGAAGAAAGTCAAGAGAAAAGAGAAATAAACAAAGTGAATTCCTAGGCCTGCATCGGAAGGAGAACGATTACGTAATTTACGTTGCCCACGCAGTAATGGTTGCGGTGGCCTAGGGGTGCGTTCCTAGATGGCTAGAGCACCACGTGAGATGAATCATTTGCATATTTCAGTTTTAGAAATTTTGATCACCGAGCGGTTGTAATTTCCTTTCCTCTGTGGAGAATGAAGAAACTGGAATGGATGCTTTATAATGAAGAACATTTCGTCATTAGTTACGAATGGTTGAAGATAAAGCAAGACTCTCTATGAAGGCCATATTTTCCTTAAAGCGAAAACAAAAGAATTAAACTGCTCTTTTTCTTGTGTTATCCTGTATCATGGCATCATGTAATCTGTACTGTAGCCTTAATTGTTTTAAGAAAACTTTAAAAATAACAATAGCACAGTTTCAGGATCACAGATAGAATTTGAAGAGCAAAAAGGAAATATTCGAAAATAATTTCTATCACCAATGAGTCAGTCTTACGTCAAAGTTTGGTAAATGGTCAGTGGTACATATACTGTGATCGTTTCTGACCGAACGAAGTAATGGCATTGACGTAAGGGAGAAAAATGCCGCCTCTTGAGTGTTATTCTAAGTAGTCTATTTACAATATTCTCAGGTGGAAACTTCGATAATATCCCCCAGTTATTTTCTTTTTTTCTTTTTATTTACTTATTTATTCATTTATTTTATTTTTTGCAGTAGTGGAGTTTCTACCTGAATCAAACACAGCTTACTGAGGTTGGGAGCACTAGCCCATTTCTGGAATTCCAGTTCAGGTGTTGTTTAATACCGTTTATGATACGTTCATCTCTCTCTCTCTCTCTCTCTCTCTTCTCTCTCTCTCTCTCTCTCTCTCTCTATGGGTTGTAAGCTACAATGTCTTCAGGTTATTTAAAAATCATTATTGGAAATAGTTTTCTCTCTCAGTGTTTATTGTTTTTTTTACAATATTTGTTCAAAAGCATTCTCTCTCTCTCTCTCTCTCTCTCTCTCTCTCTCTCTCTCTCTCTCTCTCTCTCTCTCTCTCTCCATCCTGGCGGTCATTATTTTGGAGAATGTAAGGAAATAGACAATGAATTTAAATGTGGTCATTAGCAGTAATTGCCCAGAGTTGTTGCAGCTGTATAACTCAGTGTTGAATTTTTTTTCTTTCTTTTTGCTATTTTTGATGCTATTTTGAATAATTTATTGTTGTTGTAACTTTGGACCCTGAATAATTTCAACGAATTCGAAGCCTGAGATTCGGGAAAGCAACAGAACAGGGTCATGACTTGGAACGAAAGTATCTACTCTATACGTGCTACCTGTGTTGATTTAATGCCCGTCCTAAGACACACCCCAAAAATGATAAAAAGTAAATAGATATCTTTTTTACTTTTAGTGTAAATCAATTAATGTTTTACTAAAAATAATGAAGTTCAAAATTTTCAAGGTGGATTAATTTATTGAAACATTTCAGTGTATGAACAAAGAAAATAGTAATTTTACTTCATATTTTTGCTAGATCTTAGGGTCTGTCTCGCCATCTAAAACTAAGTTATTGAATCTCAGTATCTAATTCTTGATGGAAGAATAATTCAAAAAAGAGATTCAGATGAATATACATATAACTAGGTTTTCATGATCGCTTGAGAGATGTGTATTTCTGGTGATAGAAGTTCACTCTCGACGTGGTTTGGAAGTCACGTAAATCCGTTGGTCCCGTTGCTGAATAACCACTGGTTCCATGCAACGTAAAAGCACCATACAAACAAACAAAACAAACAATAATCTTCGTTAAATACCTTTCAGCAAATTCGTTTAGTGTCATCGGTCACATTCGATTTGTCTTTCAATTATGGGAACCCTGTGTTTTCTTATTTTTCCTTACAAAAGTAATTGATTTTATTACTCGAAAAACATTTTATGAGCCACTTCCATTATCAATCACTCGAAATTTGTTGTCGAAAATTGGTTTTCATACAGTGCGTTTTTCGCCCAACGAGAGTAACTGTTTCCCATGCTTGTGACGACATATGTTTAGGAATTTCTATCATCAAGCATGGTGTTTTACGCCATCCGGCGGGTAGTAATTTTACCTTGGCATGTTTCTGAAGAGCCGTTACATAAAATATCTACTTTGAGACTAATGTCACACTCCGAGCGGCCGATCAGTCAATCAGCGCTTTTGTTATTGTCGTGTGAGAGCCAATAAGCACTCGGAAACTCCAGTATTCATTGAACGTACGTGATTGCTCATTAAATAAGCAGCCTTTTAGCTACTACGGCGATATTATTAATCACCAAGCTATAATATTACCGCTATGTTGAGTTGAGGCAATGTAGATCTTATGCAAGAGCTCCGGATATTGTGAAAAATCAAAAAGGGAATATTCTCTGTGTCGGTGCTTCTCTGTTGAAGGCAAAACTATTTTGGATGAGGTTTTGAGTTCAGATGATGTTGATAGGGTAGTGATGAGTATGATCCTTTTCAGCCATCAGATCTTGGTGACAGTGCACAGTCATTGAGCAAGACAGTGTCATAATAGGTGACGGTAAAATTGAAAGCAGTTATATTAAAGAGAAGGGAAAAGCTTTGAGGAAGGCTTACCAGTGCTACCAGCAGCAGTGGTTCCCAACCTGTGGAACCTACTGTTGATGAGGTTGAACACCTCATTCAGCGGGTAAAAGGAAGAAAAATGGTTAGTCTTTGTCAAGATGACTGGTACAAAGAAAGTTTTTCTGCCAAGAAGGTTGTCCTTTGCAACTGTAAGAAAGGGTGTTTTTCCACAGCGGAAGGGTGAAGTGATTAATGTGATCTTGAAGGCATACTGGTGAAACTTGCAGACAGCATACCTTTAAAGAAATATTCGCAGAATACTCATCCAGTAGAAGTAATCTAGGGGTAAGGCTGAAGTAGGACAGAAATGAACATTGAGCTACTCGGTTACCTTCCAGGGCAGGGAAGCAACAATCTGCAGTGACTACTATAAGGACCTAGGTTTCTATGGAAAAGGCGTCTGAGGGAGGAACAACAATAAATGACCTTAGGGGTACAAACCTCTAAACTAGGAAAATAACAGAGGTTTTGCAGTGTCCCCAAACACATACAACTTCTGCCAATTTGCTCCGACCACTACACCAGTAAACATGCCCTGAATTGGCAGTATTTGGAGTCACACCAGAGTATCAGGGCATTGTATGAATAACCTTGATTAGATGGATGTCAGCCAGACTGATGTAAAGTTTAGATTTCACAAAAAAATTTCTAGTCGCCATTATCGTATCGATTTTCGCCCCATGAAGGAAGACCCTTGCTACAACTGTGAGTGGCTCACGAAAGCTCTTTTTGTGTTGATAAAAGACGGCCTGGAACAGATGTCTCTCATCTCGAACTAGACCAAAAGGCACAGAGCGCAAATATACCTGGGGCTTCCAATGCTACGAAGATTTCCAAACGCTGTAACGATGAGGTGCAGTCAAGGACTCCCAGCAGACCACGCCACGTCCTCATCTTTCTTCTGTCAGCTTGGTATCCTACACGTGCAATTTGTGTAGGCTTTTCAACATTGGCGGCCAACCGGCCCCCAACCCCCCAATCACCACCCCCCAAAACACCCCCCAACCCCCCACCCCCATCTTGTTATTAACCCCTGTCTGTCTGTGGATTACTGCAATTGACTAGTACTCTACAGAAGTGATATACAAAACAAGAGATCCTCAAGTTTTGGTGAGTACAACTATTTTTTGCCATCATTAATTTTTTCATGCATTTTTATCCATTATTTATTTTTTAAGCATTAATGGCTATTATTTTTATCATTATTTGTTAAGTTTGTGGTATTATTATTAACATATATACTTCATTTATATTGTTATTTGTTAATTAACATTTGAATTATGGGACACTTTTAACTTATGTGACAGGTTTAAGCCTTTTGAAATTCTCATAATTTTAAATATCTCAAATTTAATTAAATTTCTTGAAATGTACGTAAATCTGTAAATTATTTTTAAAATTCTTGGAATTTTGTATATTTTAAATTTATTTAAGAATTCTTGAAATTTTGTATTTTTGATTTTTTTTTTTTAATTCTTGGAATTCTGTATTTAAATTGTGTAAAATTCTCGGAATTTTGCATTGGTTAAAATTTTGACATTCTTATAATATTGTTTATTAATTTTTTTAAATTGTTGGAATGTTGTATTTTTTTACATTGTGAAATTCTTGGAATTTTGTATAGACTTAAATTGTTTCGAAATTCTTGGAATTTTGCATTTTTTACGTTTTAAAACTTGGAGTTTTATATATTTTCAATTTTATATTGAAATTCTTGGAATTTGCATTTGTTAACTTTTTGAAATTCTTGGAAACTTGTATATATCTACATTTTTTGGAAATTCTTTAAATTTTGTATTTTCTAACATTTTGAAATTCTTTGAATTTTGTTTTTGCATGATTTGCCATTATATTAATTAATCAGTATTTACAGACTTGTAGGATTGTTATAAACATACTGTATGCGATGTTTATCAATTTTTATTGATGTTTATTGACCATGTGACAAAATATTTTGGAAATTTTCGGAGATGCTTTGTAAAAGACGAGAAAAAGAGTGGGCGGTTTTTTCCCACTTTAGACAACATTGTAAAACTACATTAGGTAACAACACAAACTAAAATAAAGTTCAGTGGATTAACAGAGAGCTTTGGTATATATCAAATGAGAATCAGGTGAGAATACATAATCTGACCATTTTGAAGTCCTCAAAACGACAGTGGGTTAGAAGTTGCTGTAAAGAGATATTTATTATTTTATAGTAGCACATCTTTTACATTTTTGGAAAGACTCAAGTTTTTTTTTTTAGAATAATTTACTCTATACGTAAACAAAAGCTGTCAACTGAAGTAGTCCAATATTTTCAACTAAAAACCAAATTATTTTTACATTTTTTTTTTCGAAAAAATGGCATTCAATGACAAGTTATTTTTGGTTTTTCTTGTGGTTGGTTGGTTTAATATGAGAGGACTTATAGGATCTTAGCCAAAGGCACGACCAGGAAGCTTGTTTAGTGGATAAAGTGAATAAGAAGCCCGGCCAAACAAAGCAAAAGTAGTATTTCTTTCAAAATGCATTCCATTTACAAAAACAAATATATATCTATCTATCTATATATATCTATATATATATATATAATATATCTATATATAATATATATATATAGTAGAATGAAGATCTATCTATATATATATATATATATATATATATATATATATATATATATAGTAGAATGAAGATGAGTGAATTTAAGAAAAAAAGGTAATTATTATTTCGTTGCTTCAAATACGGATGGTCTTTTCCTAAGAGGATAGTAATCAAAAAGGGCTTTTAAAAAATAATGGTTTGTCGGACCAGTTTTGCGTAGAAAGTGTAATTGGGGAGGGTGAGACGAGAGAGAACAGAGAGAGAGACAGAGAGAGAGAGAGAGAGAGAGAGAGAGAGAGAGAGAGAGAGATGGAAAATGAGTATTCCTCCAATGAAAGTCAGCGAACCTTCCATCACTAACGAGATAAATAGAAACGTTTAATTAGTACAAAGGACTGGAGGGGAAAAGAAAATTAATATATGTTTATATATATACATAGTTAATATATAAGTTATATATGTGATATATATATATATATGTCAATATATATATATAATATATATATAATTATATATATATATTATATATATATATATTATTTTGGATCTAGACCTTCATAGTGGGCTTTTGATAAACATTCAGTCCATATCTGACAAAAACTCAACTCAGCCGTGAAGAGATATGTTTAAAAGGAGGGTAGTTACTAAATGCTTTGTAACTTGACCTTCATAAAGAAATATCCTGTTTCCCCGCAGGATTTCATGATAGCCATCCACTCGCTAAAAAACAGGTTACGATGTTATTAATAAGTTATATCCGGACAAAGACGGCCAAAATTGTTAATAATGGGCAAAGACAAAGAATTTCTACCTCGACAAAATCAACCCAGCTTCCTTAAGCGACACAAAAAATACTTACGAAAAACAACTGACGAAAAATCCCCTTCAGGAACGTTCCCCACAGAATTTTTTTTTCGGAAAGTAAGATAATTGGCCAAAGACCAAAAAGAGTATTGAACTATTAGATGAAAATTTAAAGTAACTTAATCCTTAAAGATTACCCTACTTTTTATGGCTCTTTTCCCCCAAAACTCCAAACAAGACAATCTTCCATTCAGACCCATCGTTTCAATTTGCCCCGGTAGCTTTTCCAATTAACTAAAATTTCTAAATGGTTAGCCTGGCCCTTCCATTTTCTCCTTTTTTAGGCACTTTTTCTCCTCCCAGTCCCACATCAAAACATTCGGAAGACTTTTGTCACAAATTCAGAAGAAGCACATATACCAACTTCACAACATAAAATAAACTTTTCTTAAGCCTTGAACGCCTTAGACTCCTATTCACAATAAGTAGCAGTACAGACGACTCTTCAGTTTTTTTAGAGAAAAATTATCCCCATATTTCAAAAAGATCATTTGCCTTTGGGGCTACTTGACCAAAACGTCGGGAAACCACGGTGATTTTGTATGGTTTTTTCTTTCTTTTCCCCTGTTTCCTTTCTTCACTTTTTGTGTACCTTGGTGGGGTTGAAAAATTGACGTCCCTCTCCTTGACCCCCTTTGTCTTGTTTTTTAAGTTCGGTCTTTTTTGTCATTTCATTTCCCTTTTACCGGTTAGTTGTTTTTGAACACCTTCTTTTAATGATTTGAGTCGAAAATTCCCCAAACCTTGTCTTGTTAAACTCGTTGCTCTTGTACTTGTTCGACTTATTTAATGGTTCCCTTATTTTCCCTTTCTAATCCCCTCTTTTAATAAAGTTAAGTTGAAATTATGTGCATCTAATAACGTAATTTTCATTCGGGGAATCATTCTACAAGCAAAAATTCCGGGGGTGTAGTATGGGGTTAGTCCTTTTAAGTCCTTTTTAATTTTAGCCAATCTGTACCATGGAAATTACTTTGAAACTACAGTAATGAAATGCAATTAAAACCCAAAAAACATGCTGTGGATGGAGATACCGTTGGATGACATACTAACATTTTGGGATAACTTAAGTGGGGTGGTAATTTTAATGAATTCCTCTCGAAAATTTAAACGCAATTAAGTGTCCATGACGATCAAATTTCAAAGGTTGAATGGGAAAACCAGACAAACAAAATTCCTTTGTCTTATGATTGTTTAAGTTAATCAGATACCACGACCAGGAATACAAAGTTTACCATATACAGAAAACCAACCAACGTTTCTCACTTTTCATATATTCACTACTTTAGCTATCATGCACACTACTATCAAGATAGGTTCTTAGCTAGCAACCTTATTCTTGTAAGAAAAAGCCTTACGTATTTGTTCCCCAGATTTCCATGGAAAAAGGAATTTGAACTAATTCGCCAAGCAAACTTTCATCTTTAAACAGTATCCTGACCAATAATAATTAGAGAAAGCAAATTCAAAAAGCAAACGTAATTTTCTTAAATCCGACCCCCTAAAGACAAGACCCAGGAAGAACCAACACCCAACAATACCAATTAAAAATTTTCCCCACCTAGGAGACGATTAAGTAGAGTAACTCACACCCTTGGGAAATCCAACCCTTTTGCATTTACCTACCCAAATAACCTTAGGGCCAAATCCCTGATTAACGTCCAAAAAACAAAGACACCGCCCAAAGACTTCTGGGGTTATATGAATAGCCCATGCCCAGGAACCTGTTGACCAATCTTAACATCTGGATTTACAGGTAAAAACACTTTCCCCAGAATTAATTAATAACAAAACTAAACGGTCAGTTAGGTTTATGGACAACAGAACCTCGTGCTATTTTCAATCATATAAATGGAACATAACCATAGAAAATAAACTCGGAACTATGTCCCGTGTGCTTTAATTATAGCAGAAAAACAACTGCCGGTACAAGGCTAAGTGTCAATGATGGAATCGGCCTTTAATAAAAGAGAAGCAGGTAATGAACAATCTCAAATAAAAGGGAATTGGACATCGGAACATCGTCGAACGCAGTGTTTTTCATTCAACCCAAAACGCTTTAAGGAAGATTAAAGGAAGAGTTATCAGCGGGGTTGGACCTAAAAAGTTGGCTTAAGTTGTGGACGAATCTCTTTGGTATAAATCCAAACCTTTTCTTTTGTTTCTGTAAAACCTTGTTCTCATTCATTATACCTTGAAGAGAGAGGACAGCAGTCTCTGAAAAATATAGTACTTTTTTCTCTCTACATTTTGGTAGCACCCCACCACAAGTTTTTTGTTTTTATGGGACTCCTTTTATTAGATAATATATATATATATAAATAAGTATATATATATATATATAATCTATATATAATAATAACGTACTTTAGTATATATATTATATAATAATTATATATATATAATATTATATATATTATTTAATGAATATTAGATAATTAAGATTTTATAAGAACCTCCAGCGTTTAAGCAAATTTTCTCGTCATATTTTAGCTCAGATTACAAATGTATCTTTATCGTATTCAGATGCAGGAAAATTACTTGGTAAAGAAAGAATTAATTTTCCTGTGTAGATTAGATATATCTAAGTTTTACCAGACCACTGAGCTGATTAACAGCTCTCCTAGGGCTGGCCCGAAGGATTAGATATTTTTTGATGTCGCTAGGAACCAATTGGTTCACCCTAAGCCAACGGGACCTACAGCTTATTGTGGGTATCCAAAACCTCACACTATTATCGGAGCAAATGCAATTTCTATCACCAGAAATAAATTCCTCTGATTTCGCGTTGGCCGAGCCGGGAATCGACCCTCGGACCACAGGATTGGCAGCCGAGCGCGAGAACCACTCGTCCAGCGTGGAACTAATTTTCCTGTGTAGCTTACCTTCCATCTTGTGATATATATTTCTTTTATGATTAATTGATTAATGATAAAAATATCCAGTTATACATTGGTTGACGGTGGAACAAAAGTCAAGTGAACTGACTTTCTTGCAGTGGAGATGATAACGTCAAGTGGGCTGTTGAATACTGTACTAAGTTCATATTTGGTGAAAAATCAATTCTATAACTTTAGACAATGCAGAATTTCTACATAGATTACATATAGAAGATAGTCATTATACGTCTAGCTGTTCCACTTATTATTTAGGTGGAATGGACCCACTTATATTGGAGAAGTGGACTCATATTTAGGGAAAGTGACCCACTTATTCTGGGGGAAAGTAGACCTACTTATGTTAGGGGGAAGTGGACCTACTTATATTTGGGAAAACTGGACCCACTTATGCTGAGGAAAGTGAACCCAGAGGAGGCTCCGATCGCCGAATTTTGATGAATTATAGAATTTTAGTTAACTGCAAAATTTATGAAATTAAATTGAATTTATTCGTTTCCAAAGTTGTGTCTATTCAGTATTAGTTGTATAATAAGTGGAAAAAATTTGAAGCAAATCCTTTCTATCATAAAAGGTAGCAACTGGCACTTACTTTATATAATGTGGCCTTATGATGTCAACAACCCCTTGTGTTGGGGAAAGTGGACCCACTGACATTTGGGGGAAAGTGGATTCGCTTAAGCTTGGGCAGGTGGTACCCATTTCTTCCTTTTAGGTGGGGAAAGGAATAGGTGGACTCAGATTCTGTTTAGGGGAAAGTGGTGACCACTTATATTTGCGGGTGAAAGTTGGATCCACTTATACTAGAGGAAAGTTGACCCACGTATATTAGGGGAAAGGAGACCCACTTATACTGGGGGGAGTGTGGACCCACTTATATTGGGGAAATGGACCCACTTATATTTGCGGGAAAGTAGACCCACTTATCTTGGGGGGAAACGGACCCACTTATATTGGAGGTAGAATGAATGCAAATGAAAATGCATTCTTAATGCAGATTTCTTATGCAGATTCCGTTTATCACCAATTAAATTTATTTCCAAAAATGCAGACGCACTTCAAAAGAAGATTGGGTGAAAAAAAAAAAAAAAACCTCAATAAAATATTAAAACAATAATTCTGGAATCGTATTTCTCCGCATACCATATTTTTTCGCTGCTGTGCTATTTGTGTTAACCTTTTTTTTTCGGGGTGAAAAAAATGAGGAATAATAAATCTTTAAATCTTTTCTTTTTCCTCCTGCTTTTTGTGAGGGGAACTTGTTATGGGACGAGGGGAAGATGTTGGCAAGCAGGTTTATTATCTTCATCTTGAAAAAGCTTTTAATGTTTGAAGATGATATTCGCCATCTTCTCTCTTCTTTCATTTTTTCATGGGGGAAGTTTTTTTGCGATGGTTGGAAAGGTTCCAGGAGATGTTAATTCACCTCATCTTCATCTTTAGGATATTTCATGGGCCCAATTGAATTTAGAGATGAGAGAGAGAGAGAGAGGAGGAGATGAGATAGAGCGGAGAGAGAGAGATTGAGAAGATAGAGAGAGAAGAGAATAATGGAAAAGGAATTATTAGTTTTCAAGTGGAACGTCAGCGGGAACCTTTCATTCAACTGATGGGGTTAATATGAACCCTTAATTCGGACAAAATGGACTGAAAGCAATATCATAGCAATATTAAATTTATTACAAAGATAATATAACGTGTACTGAATGTATTACATTATAAACATATATATCTATATATATTATATATATATAATATATATTCATACATCCCATATAATTAAGCGGAGAAAGATTTTTATTATGAAACATGTAGAACGACTATCAAGCAACACTTTATTTTTCCATTCTATTATCCTCCAAGAACTACCCAAATATTTTCTTTTTTTATCATATTCAGCTTCAAAATTTTTCAAGGGTAAAGAAAGCATTCGTTTTGGTTTCCCTTGGTGAAACATTTAGTTTCTATCTTTTTAATCTTTTTAATGCATATTTGGAGAAAAAAGTCCTTCTCACTTAACTTTCGGACGATGCGGAAAGTTTCTACGTAGTATGAAAAAAATAGAAGATATTTTGCAACATATGCTTATCCAGATCCTCCCCACTTATATTTTGGGTGGTGGGGTGGACGCCAATGAATTGTGCATTCCGAATGCAAATTTTCGTATGCAAAAATTCCATTTATTTGTCCCAATTTAAAAACATTTTTTTTCCTTCGAAAAATGCAAACGCCATTCAAAAATTTTCCTGGAAAGATCTGGGGAGAAACCTCATCAATAATGCCATTAATACCCTGAACAATATTTCCCCAAGAAAGAACATTTTTTTTGTCTCGGGGAAAGAAAAAACATTAGACGGATAAAACAAATTTTTAAAGTTTTTCTGCTGCTTTCGTAAGGAAAATTTTGGTCATGGGACGAGGGGCACGGATGTGACAAAGAAAAGTGGTATACATCTCACAAACTTTTGGGAGGTGTAGCTTGTAATAACCATCTCGCCGTTCTTCATTTTCTTTTTTTTCCGGAGGAATTTCTTTCGATGGAACAGGTTCAGGGGAAGGCGTTTATTGCCTCAACACCTTCATCTTCAATGATCTTCGTTGAACGGAATTTTGGGCTTAAAAAACGCGGAGGAAATAGTATTATGCGGCGAGGCCACATACTCACTCCACATATACATAAAATGCTGAAAATGCTGCTCACCAACGAAACATTGGACAAAAATGCAATTGAAATTGACTGCAGAAATGAAAATAAGGATAGAGAATACTTGAAAATCCTTTCTTTCTATCTTAAATCTTCAGTTGAAAACCCTTATGGATAGAGTCAGCAGACTTATTCAAACCCAGGAGGATCCAGAGGGAAATCAGCTGCTGAGAGAGACAAGTTATTGGAAAAGGTGATAACAACAAATGAATACTAGATATGAATGAGGTAATTAGCCAATTAAAACGATAAACCTGAAATTCAGACATCAGCTTAAATCGATGATAACCTTAAAATACTATTATATATTGTTAAATGATTTTTTATTATTATCTAAAATAACTTGAGCGAAACAGTTTTGGAATTCTTAGTTTTTATTCATAATGTTTCGGTTGATTCTGCCTAAACTCATCTTAACACCAGAGAGAGAACGCTCGACTTCTAAGAAAGTATGTTTAGAATTTTTTGTGACACTCCACAAAAATAGTTTTTTTTTCACAAATTCTTAAATTTAGAAAAAATCTCATAATCATATACTGTCATGATAAATAACTTTACGTTTTTTTATTAATGATGTCAAATTTTCTTACACTTATTAACTCTAGCATAAATGATTTTTAGACGGGTCATGTCAACATGACCTATGGCGACTTGAGTAGCGCTGTTGTTTTAGTTTAGCCTGGTCTTATGCCAGCACAGACTCTCATTCATGGAAAAGCTTAAGAGAAGATATAATTGTATTAACCTCTCATTTGAAATGTAGTTTCTGATTCTGAAGTGAGACACTAGTTTTTAATACCCGTGCTGAAAACATTCTGAGTTTATTCCCTTAGATATAATACAGGGTGTCCATAAAGTAATTCCCTGATTAATAAAATTAATAACATTAAAATTATTCTGGATATGACCGTACAACTTTCACATTGTGTCGAGCAATGTCTAGAGATTCTTTTGTTTGCCTACAGATGCCACTGTGATCACTCTATCCGACAGCTGAGTCAAGAAGAGCAGAAATAGTGTCATTGCAAGAGAAAGCCCAGTGTGTGTTACGAAACAAAATCACCTGTTGCAGTTCAACGCAAGTTTAGAAATGAGGATCGACGAGATCCACCAGATGTTAAGAGCATTAAAGACTGGTAAAAAAAGTTCACAGAGACTGGAAGTGATGAAGACCGTAAGAGAAGCGGTAGACCCCGTGTGAGTGAAGCATCCTTTTGCTGTGCGCGACAGAATGGCCACCAAGTTTACCAGACATTACCCCTCTTGATTTTTTCATATGGGGTTATATCTAGAATAAAATGTACAGTACGCCAGTACTTAATGTTGAGACCTTAAAAGCAAGGATAACAGCAGCTCTAGCAACGGTAACTATGGAGATGGAGAATACCTGGCGTGAGATAGAATTTCGCATAGAC
>NC_061094.1:63834377-63933343 GCF_015104395.2 Macrobrachium nipponense
TTTCGCATAGACGTACTCCGGGGAACAATGGTTTGTGTGTAATAAAGGTCTGAAATCCGGGACAGTCTTTATGGACACCCTATATTTCGCCCAATCCTTTGGTTGTCATACGTATTAGAATATTGAATTACAACTAATGTAACCAATGAAGAAACAATTCTAGTGAAAAAAAAGCTGTAGTATTTCATAATGAAATGTAAACAAAACCTGTCGCTCTGCCAATGCATACTTCAGCTGTCAAAACAAACCAGTCCTACGCATTGTCCCATTTCGCAAAAGCACATCCCAACAGCGAGTTACTTCACTACAGTCGAGAGTCATATGCCAGCTCGATAATTCCAGAGACTGCCTCTGCTGTCGCTATTCGTTGGGCATTTGTTCGAGATCCCGAGATCTCGGGGCTGCGGAGAAAGCCAGGCAGAAAGTCTTGCCGTGTCACGACGAGAGTCATTATCGCGGGATGTTGGTTAATGTCCGACATTCTGCTGAGAGCTATTGCTGCACTTTGGCAAATGAGGCTTTTAGTCTAACCAAGCGGAGGCTCGCTCGGACGATTCTTGGCGAATTACATAAATGTACAAGAAGAAGGACAAGGAGAAGAAGAAGCAGAAGACGAAGAAGAAGAAAAAGAAGAAGAAGAAATAATTACAATGAAATGCTTTCTATTTGAAGCAATACTAAAAAAGAGAACTGAATTCTTATGACAATACGCTGACTTCAATTTCAAGGAGTCTTCAGCTAAGGCAATAAAAAATTCCAGGTATAGAAGAGAGAGAGAGAGAGAGAGAGAGAGAGAGAGAGGAGAGAGCTGTCGCAGTTATCTTGCTCTTATGTTATATGTGGTGCCAGGGTTGTTGGCTTTTAAGCATACAATTTGGTAGAATATTTGTCTATGGAAAATATGCTAACGACAAATGAATTAAATTAAATAATGATAATAGAACAGCCTTGATGAAAATCCCCACAGATTAATTATGCAATATCTCCATTATCCTTTTGGTTTGTTCTGTTACGTCGCAGGTCATGAGGTGTCGTGAAATTTTCGAAAATGAAAACGGAATGAATTCAACAAAAGACATTCCACTGGCATGGAGACTCCCTTGCGGAACTCATTGTTGAGAGAGAGAGAGAGAGAGAGAGAGAGAGAGAGAAATAACGTTATATTTAGTGACCGAAGTTGTGTTTGATAAGCAAACTCAATTTGGAACCCCGAGATAAATCAGCCAATTCGCCTGAATAACTTTCGAATTCGAAAGAAACCGGAGATAATTTTCCTTCCAACTTTCTCGGTTGAGTCTGAAGGCTTCATACTGTGGAGGAGGAGGAGGAGGAGGAGGAGGAGGAGGAGGAGGAGGAGGATTTCGTCCCCTTTTGTGTATTTGTTGACGCTCGAGATTCGTGTACATCGAAACTAGACTTTCTCGATAATTACAAGACTCGTTTTCAAGGACGGCAGGTCACCGAATACGTTTGTCTGTTAAGGTGTGGGGAGACAGAATTCACTGGAATGGAAGAAGTATCAAATTTGAGAGAATATAGATGGCTTGAAATTGTGCTACAGTTCCCAAAGTCTGTGATTGATTTTGTAATCAGAGTTTTAGAATTTTGTGTATCTATCCGTCTATCTATCTATCTATCTGATATATTTATAGACACATATATACACTAAGGCTTGTACCATCAAACTATTTTTCATTATTATTTTACCAATGGATGAAAAGAAAGTGATCTCCACCATTTAACTATCTATCTCAATATTCATCTACCGATTGAAAATAAAACGCTCGTATTTAACTATAAATAATCATGCCACTCCTGCACTTGAAACAGGCGCGATCGTAAATCATAGTAATTAATGAACTAATCTTATTGAGATAAAATTCCATCCCTTCGTATTGTCGTTGCCCTAATTAGATTAGTCTTCAGCCTCTACCGAAGATGTTTTGTAATTACCGATATCCAATCCAGTGATCACAGTTACGCGCATTTTCTTCTCAGAACAGGCGGACGAGAAATGGTAGCGGGGATCGTATTGTCGAACGATTTAGCGCAAATTAGACTGGCTCTGTTTCCCAATAGCCGTTCGTAGGAAGTAAGCGTCCGATTTAGGAATTCAATAAGCACCTTGAGGTCCTATGGGGCTATTCTCTGTGTAGTTTATGCTTTACAAGAAAGAAAATGTTAGGAAGAATAGATTCGTTGGGCTCGCTTTTATCGGTACAATTTTTATATATCGTCACAACTAGCCAAGTAACTGCTAAGTCTTGACATTTATTACAACCATTGCGTTATTTGACATTCTGTGTAACGAGTAGCCAGCTCTAATTTCATCAGTTCAGCCACCGGAGACGGTGGCAGAAGATGGCTGAACAGTCTATCTATCTCCTGAGGATAATTGATTCACTGATGGTTGGTAACTGAGGATTCGTAAGTCCAAAGAGACAAATAAAAGATCCGAAAACACTGAGCCTTAATGGTGCCATCTTTGCTGATTTAGGAAACTTAAAAACACAACAGAAGTTATAGTAGCACAAAAGGAAGAGAAATGTTGACGAAAAGAGTTAAGCCAAATATCGTTAATTATTCAAAACCAGTAAATAGTTTCCAATGCACAATAAAATATTCATTTAATCAATATTTTATAGATAGATCGTGAAAAGGCATATCACCCATACACCCCAAGCGCCTCTGTGGCGTGGTTGGTATGGTCTTTGCCTGCCACCTTGGTGGCCGCGAGTTCGTTTCTCGGCCGATGCATTGAGGGGTCAGTCAGAGATGTGTATTTCTGGTGATAGAAGCTCACTCTCGACGTGGTTCGGAAGTCACGTAAAGCCGTTGGTCCCGTTGCTGAATAACCACTGGTTCCATGCAACGTGAAAATACCATACAGACAAACAAACAAACAAACCCATACCCCCCTTTTTGGGGTGACTGCTTAACCCAAGCGTCAAATTTGCACCTGTACACTAATCTATATCATGTTCTAGGGCAGGAAAATGTGCGCAGCTCTTTCGTTATTTTTGTGTGTACGTAAACGAGTGAACTTGTTTATTCCAACTTTTTTCTCCCTGAGTAATTCACAATGGCAATGAGCGACATCCAGGAATGAATTATTTCTCCCTGGAAGATTCCAAGATTACCGTTCATTGCGAGTCAGCGAGGAATTCGTTATTAAAATGAGCAGCGTGAAATTATGATTTCGTCTAGGAATTCAGTTAATATTGTATATTTTAGGAGAGAGAGAGAGAGAGAGAGAGAGAGAGAGAGAGAGAGAGAGAGAGAGAGATAGATTTACATTATGGTTTCAGTGAAGGGTCCCTGAAGTGACTGGCCTTTAAAATATTATTGGGTACTGACGACTCTCTCTCTCTCTCTCTCTCTCTCTCTCTCTCTCTCTCTCTCTCTCTCTCAAAAAATAGAATATTAACTGAATTCCAAAATGAAATCACGGAGGGCTGAATAAGAAAAAAAGACGATGTCCCATTCAGTCCTAATCACAGGTTACAACTCCAGCGTAGTGTATAAGGCTTTGTGCTTATCACATTAATGTGTTCCTCTGAAAATTGGAAATAATAATGCATGAGAAGATTTCATTATTAATTTTCTTTTATTTTCTCGTGTTTTTCATTTGACTCGGGTAACCTCAAGGGGTGATAACAAACTACGCGTGCATGAAGGTATGTGTAATTATGGTGGTCGGTTATTAGAAACATTTCTTTAAATGTCGTTTGTGGAAGAGCTATGAACACTTCAGCATACGTCGCTGGGGAAACCTTGTTTTATATATATGTATATATATATATATATATATATATATATATATTATATATATACATACACACACACAATATATATATATATATATATATATATATATATATATATGTAAATAAATCCTTCTGTTAAAACATGATACGTCTCAAGTATAAAAGGCCCATTAAAACACTCTGGTTTAGGGAAAGAGAAAAGAAGTTACCACTACTTGATAAGGGTGGGAATCAGCCTTGGCTTTAAACCAGAATGTTAATAGGCCTTTTATACTTGAGATATCTGACCTATACTCTGTTTTTTTCCATCTGTCCATCCACCTGTGGTGTTTGCGCATGGTAACACTGCATCCCGGGCTTTAAATAATATCCTATTTCGAATATTAACGGTGTAATTCACATATAGTATATTATTAAAACACTTTTCAGTTGCAAATGTACACCCAGATATCCTTTTATTTACCTAAAACGTGCACATAGCGTAACTATTTAAAGCCCGGAACGCACTGTTACCATGCTCGACCACCACAGGCGGATGGACAGATGGAAAAAAACAGAGTATAGGCTTGAAAAAAAGGGTCATATGTTTTGAATAATTTCTACATCTCGAATGTGTAAGACTATACTCTGTTTTTTTCCATCTGTCCATCCGCCTGTGGTGTTTTTGTATGGTAACACTGCGTTGCGGGCTTTAGACAGTTACATTCAGCTTACATTCAACGATTATAATAATATCCTATTTCGAATATTAACGGTGTAATTCGCATACAGTAAATTATTAAAACACTTTTCAGTTGCAAATGTACACCCAGATATCCTTTTATTTACCTAAAACTTACACATAGCGTAACTATCTAAAGCCCGGGACGCAGTGTTACCATACAAAAACACCACAGGCGGATGGACAGATGAAAAAAAACAGAGTATAGTGGCTGACTTAGAGACGGAGGCTTAATTGCTGAAAGAGAATTTTCAATGAAAAACAATATAAATTGAAGAATAGATAGATGTGTAGAGATATAAGCAGGTGGTGAGAGAGAGAGAGAGAGAGAGAGAGAGGCCCTGGTAATATTTTAATGGAGTCTGTTGAAATTCATAACAGAAATGAAATTGTGGCCTTTGATGTGACCCAAAGCTCTTGATCCGATTTCGTCCAGCAAAATAGTGTCAGTCCAAAAGCCCGATCCGAGGGATCGATATTTGAGGCGGAAAAGGATGGGACTTCTTCGAAAAAAGGAGGTTTTATTGAAAGTGGCGCTGTTCACTGTACTTCGAAAGAAGATTGGGTGAACCTAATAAATATTACAATAATTCTGGATCATATTTCTCAGCATACATATTTTTCGGTGCAGTGTATTTTACTTTTTTTCTCGGTGTAAAAAAATGAGATTAATAAAACTTTAAATCTTTTTCTCTGCTTTTGTGAGGGAACTTGTTATGGGACGAGGGGAGATGTGGCAAGCAGGTGTATCATCTTGAAAAAGCTTTTAAGGTTCTAGATTATATTCACGAGGTTTCTCTTCTTCATTTTTTTATGGGGAAGTTTTTTCGATGGAACAGGTTCAGGAGATGTTATTTACCTCATCTTCATCTTCAGGAAATTCATGGGGCCAATTGAGAGAGAGAGAGAGAAAAAGAGAGGGAGAGAGAGAGAGAGAGAGAGAGAGAGAGAGAGAGAGAGAGAGAATAATGGAAAAGGAATTCGTTTTAATGAAAGTCAGCGGACCTTTCATCACTGATGTGATAATATGAACCCTATTTCGGACAAATGACTGAAAGCATATCATAGCAATATTAATATGAAAATATATATACACAGATATATATACGTGTGTGTGTATATATATATATATATATATATATATATATATATATATATATATATATATAAATACATACATCCTATAATTAAGCGGAGAAAGATTTTATAGGAACAAGTAGACACTATCAAGCAACATTTATTTTCATATATTATCTCAGAATAAAAAATATTTTCTTTTTTATCATATTCAGCTTCAAAAAATTTCAGGGTAAAGAAAGCATTTGTTTTCTTGTGACATTTAGTTTCTATCTTTTTAATGCATATTTGGAGAAAAAGTCCTTCTCACTTAACTTTCGACGATGCGGAATTTCTACGTAGATGAAAAAATAGAAGATATTTGCACATATGCTTCCAGCCTTCCCACTTATATTTGAGGTGGGTGGACGCCAATGAATGTGCATTCCGAATGCAAATTTTGTATGCAAATTCCATTTATTTCCAATTAAACATTTTTCCTTCGAAAAATGCAAACGCACTTCAAAAAATTTCCTGGAAGACTTCGAGAACCTCATCAATTATGCATTAATCCTGAACCATATTTCCCAGCAGACATATTTTTGGCTGCAGTGCATCTGCTTATTTTTATTTTTAATCTTATTTTTTTTGTCTCGGGGAAAGAAAGAAATAGGCGGATAAAATTTTAAAGTTTTTCTGCTGCTTTCGTAAGGAAGTTTGTCATGGGACGAGGGGAGATGTGACAAGAAGTGGTATCATCTCACAAACTTTTGAGGTTGTAGCTTGTAATAACCATCTCGGCCTTCTTCTTCTCTTTTTTCCGGAGGAATTTCTTTCGATGGAACAGTTTCAGGGGAAGGCGTTTGCCTCACCTTCATCTTCATGATATTCTTGAACGGAATTTGGGCTTAAAAACGCTGGAATGCGGAGAGGCACATACCCATCACATACGAAATGCTGAAAATGTTGCTCACCAACGAAAAATTTGGACAAAAATGTAATTGAAATTGACTGCATAAATGAAAATTAGTAATGTAAAAAAACTTTAGTCATTGCTGTTGAAATTGAAGAAAACCTTATACCACTACCTAACATGGTTTGTGTGCAATAAAGGTCTGAAATCCGGGACAGTCTTTATGGACACCCTATATTTCGCCCAATCCTTTGGTTGTCATACGTATTAGAAAGTTGAATTACAACTAATGTAACCAGTGAATAAACAATTCTAGTGAAAAAAAATTGTAGTATTTCATAATGAAATGTAAACAAAACCTGTCGCTCTGCCAATGCATACTTCAGCTGTCAAAACAAACCAGTCCTACGCATTGTCCCATTTCGCAAAAGCAAATCCCAGCAGCGAGTTACTTCACTACAGTCGAGAGTCATATGCCAGCTCGATAATTCCAGAGACTGCCTCTGCTGTCGCTATTCGTTGGGCATTTGTTCGAGATCCCGAGATCTCGGGGCTGCGGAGAAAGTCAGGCAGAAAGTCTTGCCGTGTCACTACGAGAGTCATTATCGCGGGATGTTGGATAATGTCTAACATTCTGCTGAGAGCTATTGCTGCACTTTGGCAAATGAGGATTTTAGTCTAACCAAGCGGAGGCTCGCTCGGACGATTCTTGGCGAATTGCATAAATGTACAAGAAGAAGAAGAAGGAGGAGAAGAAGTTGGAGACGAAGAAGAAGAAAAAGAAAAAGAAGAAGAAATAATTACAATGAAATGCTTTCTTTCTGAAGCTATACTAAGAAGAGAACTGAATTCTTATGACAATACGCTGACTTCAATTTCAAGGAGTCTTCAACTAAGGCAATAAAAAATTCCAGGTGATCAAGAGAGAGAGAGAGAGAGAGAGAGAGAGAGAGAGAGAGCTTATTACATTAATGTGTTCCTCGGAAAATTGGAAATAATAATGCATGAGAAGATTTCATTATTAATTTTCTTTTATTTTCTCGTGTTTTTCATTTGACTCAAGGGGTGATAACAAACTACGCGTGCATGAAGGTATGTGTAATTTTGGTGGTCGGTTATTTGAAACATTTCTTTAAATGTCTTTTGTGGAAGAGCTATGAACACTTCAGCATACGTCGCTGGGGAAAACCTTGTTTTATATATATATATATATATAGTATATATATATATATATATATATATATATATATATATATACATAAATATATATATATATATATATATATATATATATATATATATATATATATATGTAAATAAATACTTCTGTTAAAACATACGTCTCAAGTATAAAAGGCCCATTAAAACACTCTGGCTTAAATATAAAGAATATATTTCGGTGGACTGACTCACACCCTTATCAAGTAGGGAATGATAAAAGAAGTTATCATTACTTGATAAGGGTGGGAGTCAGTCCACCGAAATATAGGCCTTAGCTTTAAACCAGAGTGTTAATAGGCCTTTTATACTTGAGATATCTGACCTATATTCTGTTTTTTTTCATCTGTCCATCCGCCTGTGGTGTTTGCGCAAGGTAACACTGCATCCCGGGCTTTAAATAATATCCTATTTCGAATATTAACGGTGTAATTCACATACAGTAAATTATTAAAGCACTTTTAAGTTGCAAATGTACGCCTAGATATCCTTTTATTTACCTAAAACTTACACATAGCGTAACTATTTAAAGCCCGGAACACAGTGTTACCATGGTCGACCACCACAGCCGGATGGACAGATGGAAAAAAACAGAGCAATGTCACTAGGCTTGATAAAAAAGGGTCATAAATTTTGAATAATTTCTACATCTCGAATGTGTGAGATTAGTGGCTGACTTAGAGGCTGAGACGTAATTGCTGAAAGAGAATTTTCTATGAAAAACAATATAAACAGAAGAATAGATAGATATGTAGACATATAAGCAAGTGGTTAGAGAGAGAGAGAGAGAGAGAGAGAGAGAGAGAGAGAGAGAGAGAGACCCTGGTAATATTTTAATGGAGTCTGTTGAAATTCATAACAGAAATGAGATTGTGGCCTTTGATGTGACCCAAAGCTTTTGATCCGATTTCGTCCTGCAAAATAGTGTTAGTCCAAAAGCCCGATCCGAGGGATCGATATTTGAGGCGGAAAAGGATGGGACTTCTTCGAAAAAAGGAGGTTTTATTGAAAGTGGCACTGTTCACTGTTCTTCGAAAGAAGATTGGGTGAACCTAATAAATATTACATTAATTCTGAATCATTTTTCTCAGCATACATATTTTTCGCTGCAGTGCCTTTTACTTTTTTTCTATGTAAAAAAATGAGATTAATAAAACTTTAAATCTTTTCTCTGCTTTTGTGAGGGAACTTGTTATGGGACGAGGGGAGATGTGGCAAGCAGGTGTATCATCTCGAAAAAGCTTTTAAGGTTCTAGATTATATTCACCAGCTCTCTCTTCTTCATTTTTTCATGGGGAAGTTTTTTCGATGGAAAGGTTCAGGAGATGTTATTTACCTCATCTTCATCTTCAAGATATTCATGGGCCCAATTTGATAGAGAGAGAGAGAGAGAGAGAGAGAGAGAGAGAGAGAGAGAGAGAGAGAGAGAGAGAGAGAGAATAATGGAAAAGGATTTCGTTTTAATGAAAGTCAGCGGACCTTTCATCACTGATGTGATAATATGAACCCTAATTCGGACAAATGACTGAAAGCATATCATAGCAATATTAATATGAAAATACATATACACAGATATATATATGTATATATGTATATATATATATATATATAAATATAATATATATATATATATATATATATGTTATCGGGATATTAATCTCGTTATTTATTTGGTAAACGTGGAACCCCGAGCGTCAGGCAAACCGAAACACAATCTCTCTCTCTCTCTCCCTCTCCAAGCGACCAACGGCTCGCGACCTCTCTCTCTCTCTCTCTCTCTCTCGGCAACTCCTCTCTCCCTTACAATCTCTCTCTCTCTCTACCTCTTTCTCTCCATTCTAACAGGTAATCAAAATGAGAGTCAAGTTATATAAAAAATAACTATTTATTTAACAATGGAAAGATAATAATCCAAGTCTCACTGACTAACTTAACTCAGTTAACCCCCCAACATTAAAATGTCTAAAACAGTCATTTGTCACACCAATTGTCTTTCCCATCTGGGACTCTCTGTCTCCCCCTTGCCAGAACACTCAATTCTCTCGCCAGAACCGTCTGTTTCAAAGACACGAGAAACACACTCGTAACTACACATAAGTTTAAAGACAAAGTTAAAGATTAAACATTTTTACAATGTGTAACAAGCCATTCCTTTTGGCTAAAGTAATTCAACACTCACACATTGCAGCCAGGATTCTCACTCACTGTTCAAAAAACACTTTGGCATCCGCCAACGTGGCTTTGCCTTCCTCCCTCGGATCTCTGTGCAAGTCTTCCCATAGACTTGGGTTAAGACGCCATTATCAAAGGAAGAGGCGCACACGCACATATGAATGCACACTTCGTTAACGCCCCTTGTTACTGGCTACAACCAGTTTCTCAAAAGCACTTTGAAAAGAGCCCATGAACTGACGAACATTGACTCACCTAACTATGCAGTTTTCATATCACGCCACTCAGAAATCATTTATCAGCTTTTCTCGGGTCGTTGCTTCGGCTCTGTTCATTCCATAATCCCTCTCACAGAAGCTCAGCCACGCTAAATTGCTAGCTCCCACCTAGCAAATAGTCAAACGAAAGGGCTCATATAATATAAAACATTGGCCGGCTTAAAATAAAATATAAGTAATAACTGCACGTCTCTGGCAGCACAAAGTAAAGTCTATCATGCTTCATCTCCAATAACATTAGAATTTCCCCTCATCTTGGATTCTTGAATATCCCTCTTTGTCTGCAACTTCCAGAACAGACTGAAGCATGCTGTAGGAAGACGAAATGCCTCCCTAACTGTAACTTCTAATGGCTTTGTAGACCCAAAAGCGCTGTAGAACTCTGTAGAAACTCTCGTAATTACCCTGGACAAATGACAGCAACATCTCTGCACGGCTGGTGGACGTCTTGCTAGCGTTGGGGAATGACTTTTATGGTGTGTTAGTATGTCAGTCAAGTCATCGGTCAATCAAAGAAAATTAACCCCAGACATACTACTTCCATCAGATAATGATCTCAAAAATACTAACTGAGCGTCTCCCAATTAACTCTATTTAACATGACCACCAAATCATAAGTCATTATTATAACTCGCAAAAGAAAAAAAATATCAAGTTCTCCAACTCAATTCTCCAAACTCACACATCAGCACACACCATCCCAGAAACTCACAGCAACTCCACGGACTTCTGCACTCACATTCCCAACTCGAATGATCTCATAAGTAAAAGAAAAAAGAAAAAAGGCAGTGAGCCCAAGAAAAAAAAATCATGTAACAAGCCCAGACCCAAAAATGTTCTCTCGAGCTCTGATATTACAGCAACTCACAAAATCAGCAAAAATCTCCAATGTTTTAATAGCAAAAACCCCTTTACTGCTCATATAATTAATTACAATGAGACTTAATGTCAATCTCCCATTTATATAAATCTCAACCCCGATAAATTACATCTCCCAATAAATTACATCTCCCATCCAAAAATAAATGCTATTTAAGGTCAATCCCCAATTGCATCTCTCGTAGGAAAAAGAAGAAAAGATAAAAAAAGATAATCACAAGTAAACTTCCCCCATCACAAAACACATAATATATGCATAATATGCATATCCCAGCATTTGTCCCCAAGAAATGCCCCATGTATAGCTACGGAATTTCCGACATCGCAACTTTCATCAACCGACATGGCCAGAAAGCAAACTCTTACCCATGCGCTTTCGTGAAATGCTATTGTCAACATTTCCAGATATTGCAAAACTCTGAGCAATCACCACTAAAGGAAAAGGATCAGCCCACCAGACTCATCACAGTGATTGTCGGCAGAAAATCCACCTGCGGACACGTATGCTCGACTGCAGCATAAAAAATGTCTAGTCAGACACACAAGTTTGGAAACTCATGATTCTAACTGAAATCACTTAAGCACATTCCAGTAAATTAACTCCAGGATATGACTAATGTGTTCAAAGATTTGTCTTGAAGACATTTCTCTCACATGACACTGCCCAATTATGTTAAACATTATCACCTATCCAGGATAAAAACTACGATAAACTCGTAATGCATCAATTATATGCTTCCAAAAATAATATCTCCATAGGAACACAATGCAGTAATGCCACTCGCCTCCAAATAGTCCTGAAACCAAAAAGAAAGAACCACAGAACTGTTCTCTTGGCTCAAAAAAACTCCATAATCACAAAAACGGGTCACCCGCCAAAGATTAATTCCACCTCCATATATTTCACCATATTAATAATAACACCACTCCGGTTATAAAAATATTTCCTCCATTTGGTTAATAACCACCCCCCACACCATAATCACTCTTATTTCTCTGATAGCCACATGTTGATAAAAAACCACTACTCCAGGAATAAAAAATATTCACCTCTATTTCAGCAAATAAAAAATATTTACCTCTATTTCACCAATAACTCCATGTGGAATAAAACAAGGCTCCAAAAAATATTAAATCTCCAAGCGGGATGATCAAAAACTGAAATCCCATCTCCAAAAAAATGTGCACTCAAAGCATCCAGCTGACCCACTCACAAATATTGCCCCATATATCTCCAAAAATGTGTCTCCATTTGCAACAAAAATGGCTGCAAAATAGTTGAACTAAATATAGCTCTCACCACCATTGGCGAATATCAAATGGCCAAAATCTATCTCCAATATATTATATCTCAAATTATAACTCCAAAATAATGTACCTCCAATTATATCTCCAAAATAATATATCTCCAATTCTCCAGAGAATAACTCAATGTTAAAGTCAAAACTATAAAACTCTCTGTTTAGCATAACTGTTGAAAAAGGATAAAAACTTGGCAAATAAAATTGTCTAGGAAATTGTAGAAAAAATCACCAATGTGCCACAACTCATTATAACAGAACTCCAAATTCAAAGTGTCTAAGCCAAGACTTCTCTATATGCACTACGACATAAGCCATTAGAAACTTAGCCAAGTTTCCTATCTCTGGCAAAGTTGTCACAAATACAACAAATGTATTGCGCAAGAAACTCACAATTTCTGGAACACAAATATCCAGAGAAAAAAAAATGTAGTGCCACTACATATGCATTAAAAAAAAATGCAAAAATTCTCCCATATATATCTCTGCAGCATCAGTCATCTGAAAACTCAATCACGTTCCCGAATAATGACTCTAAGTCACGAACTGAGACATTAAAAAAAATATTCACACCACTGGAGAGAAAAAATAAACTCAAATTCACCCATGATAAAAAAAAAACTTGTGTCAGCGATGGCTAACTTCCAAAAAAAGGGGAAAAGAAAAATCGACGGCATTATTAACTATCTCCCGTAGCTCATGTATGTCAAGCAATTATCTGCTGAACTCATAAAAAAAACAAAAATAATATGTTGTTAGTTCCTCCCAAATTCAAAAAGGATTTCACTACCCTTGATAGCATTACAGCACCCACGTATTAGTATAAAAAAAATCAGTATCAGAAATATCACTATCAGCAGAACCACCAAAATTGCTATCATCAAAATCACTAGTATTAGTATAAAAAAAACATCACCAATGTTAATGCTTGTCCATTCACCAAAAATTCAGCACAAAATTCATTAAGATTCAGCAAAACTCATCAATATTCAGCAAAACTCATCACTCACGAATGACTGAAACATCTCCAAAGTTACAAAAATTCAACAAATAATTAACCCCAAAACTCCTCCCAATAATTCATTGTAATAATTCTCCATGATATAATTATCTATAATAATCACAAAATAATCTCCCCTGAAATATCTCAAATCTCTCGTAAAACAAGTCCCCCGTAATGATAATTCTACTTAAGTTACCCTCCCGTGACATATCTCAAGCATTGATACTAATTATTAATAATAATAATAATTCTCCTTAGTAATAATTCTCTTGCAAAGATCTCAAGTAAGGGTGGAATTCAAATAGCATACACCAGTATTGCCAAACCACATGATATCAACCAACACCAATCAACACCAGATGCAACACCACTCATCGGCAATTTAAGGTAATCTCTCCAACACAATAAAAAAAATAATAATCTCTGTGTCCCCATCATATTTGTGCATTCCAAAGAATAAGGAAAACTTACACCCATCCCATGCATTTCATTTACTTTTCTCTTCATTCACGAGAAAGAAAATCTCTTTTCATTTCCTTTTCTCTTCATCCAAGAGAAAGAAAATCTTTTCATAAAAAATAACTCTACGGGCATCTCACTTCATCAACTAATCAATCAGCTGATGTCTTGGCATTGGAAAATAATTTTCAAGGGCAAATTCGTCTCTCAACACCCCGATAAAGAAAAAAAAAAGGAAGGAGTTCAACCCCACTGAGAAAAATTTTTTTTAGCCCCCACTGAGAAAAAAAAAAAAAAAGAGAACTTCGCCCTCCCCTGGGTGATAGAACATCCCCCCGGTCAAGCGATACCCCAGAGGCAAGCCACCAGTAGTAGTACCCTTGGAATACCCCCGAGGTAAGCCAGTACCCGCCTTGCAATGCCTCCCCGCGCCGGTTAGCAGAAATTTGCTGAGCCTGTAAAAATGAGTGGCTGCTCTGTCTCCAAGCCAAATATGCAATCCAAACACAGTTTGCATGCATGAAAAATATTAATAAACATGTATACACCAAACAAAGATGAATGCATCTTTTCTAAACACTCGCCAATAATGAAAAACATGTCACTTTCTGCTACTATGGGGGAAAAAAAAATTGACCTCTTAAACCAGTCCCATAACACTGAGTGATTCAAAAACCCTCCCCAAGATCCCAAAATGATCTTTAACACTCACCACTTCATAATGAGAACAAAAAACTCAGAATTTGCGCAGGACACTCTAATAACACACGCGGTTCGTCTCGGGAATGCAATCACAAACATCTCAGTACTAACTGACTGTTCCCCGCTCCTTGAGGCATCTCGCTCTGGGCAAAATGCTGACCCTAATAAAAATCCTTCCCCTCCCCTTTGCACAGTTAACGGACAGATATTTCTCATTTTCTCTCACTTAGTAACTGAAATCTAACAATTTAATAACTTTCCACAATCCCACAAAGGCTTTGTTGTTCAAAAACTATCGTTAAGCCAACAAAACTGTGACATAATCATAACCCCTCTATGTTTAACTGGTCACCTGTCTCTTCATTAGCATACCCAGGCATAAAAAAGCCTCTTATACCGCTCGCCACCACCTGTTAACGGGATATTAATCTCGTTATTTATTTGGTAAACGTGGAACCCCGAGCGTCAGGCAAACTGACACACAATCTCTCTCTCTCTTTCTCTCTCTCTCCAAGCGACCAACGGCTCACGACCTCTCTCTCTCTCTCTCTCTCTCGGCAACTCCTCTCTCTCTCGCAATCTCTCTCTCTCTCCACCTCTTTCTATCCATTCTAACAGGTAATCAAAATGAGAGTCAAGTTATATAAAAAATAACTATTTATTTAACAATGGAAAGATAATAATCCAGGTCTCACTGACTAACTTAACTCAGTTAACCCCCCAACATTAAAATGTCTAAAACAGTAATTTGTCACACCAATTGTCTTTCCCATCTGGGACTCTCTGTCCCCCCCTTGCCAGAACACTCAATTCCCTCGCCAGAACCGTCTGTTTCAAAGACACGAGAAACACACTCGTAACTACACATAAGTTTAAAGACAAAGTTAAAGATTAAACATTTCTATAATGTGTAACAAGCCATTCCTTTTGGCTAAAGTAATTCAACACTCACACATTGCAGCCAGGATTCTCACTCACTGTTCAAAAAACACTTGGCATCTGCCATCGTGGCTTTACCTTCCTCCCTCGGATCTCTGTGCAAGTCTTCCCATAGACTTGGGTAAAGACGCCATTACCAAAGGAAGAGGTGCATACGCACATATGAATGCACACTTCGTTAACGCGCCTTGTTACTGGCTACAACCAGTTTCTCAAAGGCACTTTGAAAAGAGCCCATGAACTGACGAACATTGACTCACCTAACTATGCAGTTTTTATCATGCCACCCAGAAATCATTTATCAGCTTTTCTTGGGTCGTTGCTTCGGCTCTGTTCTCCGCATTCCAAAAAGGTCACAGCGCATCACATTATGCTATTAAATATATCATTAATCACAATCCCTATCACATATATATATGCATACATCCTATAATTAAGCGGAGAAAGATTTTATAGGAACATGTAGACACTATCAAGCAACATTTATTTTCATATATTATCTCAGAATAACAAATATTTTCTTTTATATTCAGCTACAAAAAATTTCAGGGTAAAGAAAGCATTCGTTTTCTTGTGACATTTAGTTTCTATCTTTTTAATGCATATTTGGAGAAAAAGTCCTTCTCACTTAACTTAACTTTCGATGATGCTGAATTTCTAAGTAGATGATAAAATAGAAGATATTTGCACATATGCTTCCAGCCTTCCCACTTATATTTGAGGTGGGTGGACGCCAATGAATGTGCATTCCGAATGCAAATTTCGTATGCAAATTCCATTTATTTCCAATTAAACATTTTTCCTTCGAAAAATGCAAACGCACTTCAAAGAATTTCCTGGAAGACTTCGAGAACCTAATCAATTATGCATTAATCCTGAACCATATTTCCCAGCAGACATATTTTTGGCTGCAGTGCATCTGCTTATTTTTATTTTTAATTTTTTTTTTTCTCTCGGGGAAAGAAAGACATGGCCGGATAAAATTTTAAAGTTTTTCTGCTGCTTTCGTAAGGAAATTTGTCATGGGACGAGGGGAGATGTGACAAGAAGTGGTATCATCTCACAAAATTGTGAGGTTGTAGCTTGTAATAACCATCTCGGCCTTCTTTTCTTTTTTCCGGAGGAATTTCTTTCGATGGAACAGGTTCAGGGGAAGGCGTTTGCCTCACCTTCCTCTTCATGATATTCTTGAACGGAATTTGGGCTTAAAAAACGCAGGAATAGTAGTATGCGGAGAGGCACATACCCACCACATACAAAATGCTGAAAATGCTGCTCACAAACGAAAAATTGGACAAAAATGCAATTGAAATGTACTGCAGAAATGAAAATAAGGATAGAGAAAAACTTGAAAGCCCTTTCTTTCTTTTTTTCTTTCTTTAAATCTTCAGCTGAAAACCCTTATGGATAGAGTCAGCAGACTTATTCAAACCCAGGAGGATCCAGAGGGAAATCAGCTGCTGAGAGAGACAAGTTATTGGAAAAGGTGACAGCAAATGAATAGATATGAATGAGGTAATTAGCAAATAAAACCGATAAATCTGAAATTCAGACATCAGCTTAAATCGATGATAACCTTAAAATACTATTATATATTGTTAAATGATTTTTTATTATTATCTAAAATAACTTGAGCGAAACAGTTTTGGAATTCTTAGTTTTTATTCATAATGTTTCAGTTCTTTCTGACTAAACTCATCTTAACACCAGAGACAGAACGCTCGACTTCTAAGAAAGTATGTTTAAAATGTTTTATTTGACTCTCCAAAAAATTGTTTTTTTTTCACAAATTCTTAGATTTAGAAAAATCTCACAATCATATACTGTCATGATAGAAACTTTACGTTTTTTTATTAATGATGTCAAATTTTCTTACACTTGTTAATTCTAGCATAAATGATTTTTAGACGGGTCATGTCAACATGACCTATGGTGACTTGAGTAGCGCGGTTGTTTTAGTTTAGCCTGGCCTTATGCCAGCACAGACTCTCATTCATGGAAAAGCTTAAGAGAAGATATAATTGTATTAACCTCTCATTTCAAATGTAGTTTCTGATTCTGAAGTGAGACACTAGTTTTTATTACCCGTGCTGAGAACAGTCTGGGTTTATTCCCTTAGATATAATACAGGGTGTCCATAAAGTAATTCCCTGATAAATAAAATTAATAACATTAAAATGATTGTGGATATGACCCTACAACTTTCACATTCTGTCGAGCAATTTCTAGAGTTTCTTTTGTTTGCCTACAGATGCCACTATGATCACTCTATCCGACAGCTGAGCCAAGAAGAGCAGACATAGTGTCATTGCAAGAGAAAGCCCAGTGTATGTTACGAAACAAAATCACCTGTTGCAATTCAACGCAAGTTCAGAAATGAGGATCGATGAGATCCACCAGATGTTAAAAGCATTAAAGACTGATATAAAAAGTTCACAGAGACTGGAAGTGTTGAAGACCGTAAGAGAAGCGGTAGACCCAGTGTGAGTGATGCATCCTTTTGCTGTGCGCGACAGAATGGCCACCAAATTCACCAGACATTACCCCTCTTGATTTTTTCTTATGGGGTTATATCAAGGATAAAATGTATAGTACACCAGTACTTAATGTTGAGACCTTAAAAGCAAGGATAACAGTAGCTCTAGCAACGGTAACTATGGAGATGGAGAATACCTGGCATGAGATAGAATTTCGCATAGACGTACTCCGGGGAACAATGAGGGTACATGTTGAAATTTATTAGTAATATAAAAAAAACTTTAGTCATTGTTGTTGAAATTGAAGAAAACCTTATACCACTACCTAACATGGTTTGTGAGCAATAAAGGTCTAAAATCCGGGACAGTCTTTATGGACACCCTATATTTCGCCCAATCCTTTGGTTGTCATACGTATTAGAATATTGAATTACAACTAATGTAACCAGTGAAGAAACAATTTTAGTGGAAAAAAAGCTGTAGTATTCATAATGAAATGTAAACAAAACCTGTCGCTCTGCCAATGCATACTTCAGCTGCCAAAACAAACCAGTCCTACGCATTGTCCCATTTCGCAAAAGCACATCCCAGCAGCGAGTTACTTCACTACAGTCGAGAGTCATATGCCAGCTCGATAATTCCAGAGACTGCCTCTGCTGCCGCTATTCGTTGGGCATTTGTTCGAGATCTTGGGGCTGCGGAGAAAGTCAGGCAGAAAGTCTTGCCGTGTCACTTCGAGAGTCATTATCGCGGGATGTTGTTTAATGTCTGACATTCTGCTGAGAGCTATTGCTGCACTTTGGCAAAAGAGGCTTTTAGTCTAACCAAGCGGAGGCTCGCTCGGACGATTCTTGGCGAATTACATAAATGTACAAGAAGAAGGACAAGGAGAAGAAGAATCAGAAGATGAACAAGAAGAAAAAGAAGAAGAAGAAATAATTATAATGAAATGCTTTCTATTTGAAGCAATATTAAGAAGAGAACTGAATTCTTATGACAATACGCTGTCTTCAATTTCAAGGAGTCTTCAGCTAAGGCAATAAAAAATTCCAGGTATTCAAGAGAGAGAGAGAGAGAGAGAGAGAGAGAGAGAGAGAGAGAGAGAGAGCCCTGTAGCAGTTATCCTGCTCTTATGTTATATGTGGTGCCAGGGTTGTTGGCTTTTAAGCATACAATTTGGTAGAATATATGTCTATGGGAAATATGCTAACGTCAAATGAATTAAATTATATAATAATAATAGAACAGTCTTGATGAAAATCCCCACAGATTAATTATGGAATCTCTCCATTATCCTTTTGGTTTGTTCTGTCACGTCGCAGGTCATGAGGTGTCGTGAAATTTTAGAAAATGAAAACGGAATGAATTCAATAAAAGACATTCCACTGGCACGGAGACTCCCTTGCGGAACTCAGTGTTGAGAGAGAGAGAGAGAGAGAGAGAGAGAGAGAGAGAGAGAGAGAGAGAGAAATAACGTTATATTTAGTGACCGAAGTTGTGTGTGATAAGCAAACTCAATTTGGAACCCCGAGATAAATCACTCAATTCGCCTGAATAACTTTCGAATTCGAAAGAAACCGGAGATAATTTTCCTTCAAACTTTCTCGGTTGAGTCTGAAGGCTTCATACGGAGGAGGAGGAGGAGGAGGAGGAGGATGATTTTGTCCCCATTTGTGTATTTGATGACGCTTGAGATTCGTGTACATCGAAACTAGACTTTCTCGATAATTCCAAGACTCGTTTTCAAGGACGGCAGGTCACCGAATACGTTGTCTGTTAAGGTGTGGGGAGAAAGAATTCACTGGAATGGAAGAAGTATCAAATTTGAGAGAATATAGATGGCTTGAAATTGTGCTACAGTTCCCAAAGTCTGTGGTTGAATTTACAATTAGAGTTTTAGAATTTTGCGTATCTATCCGTCTATCTATCTATCTATCTAATATATATAAAAACACATATATACACTAAGGCTTGTACCATCAAACTATTTTTTATTATTATTTTACCAATGGATGAAAAGAAAATGACATCCACCATTTATCTATCTATCTCAATATTCATCTACCGATTGAAAATAAAGCGCACGTATTTAACTATAAATAATCATGCCACTCCTGCACTTGAAACAGGCGCGAACGTAAATCATAGTAATCAATGAACCAATCTTATTGTGATAAAATCCCATCCCTTCGTATTGTCGTTGCCCTGATTAGATTAGTCTTCAGCCTCTACCGAAAATGTTTCGTAATTACCGATATCCAATCCAGTGATCACAGTTACGTGCACTTTCTTCTCAGAACTGGCGGACGAGAAATGGTACCGGGGATCGTATTGTCGAACGATTTACCGCAAATTACTGGCTCTGTTCCCCAATAGCCGTTCGTAGGAAGTAAACGTCCGATTTAGGAATTCAATAAGTACCTTGCAGGTACTTATTGTTTACAAGAAAGAAAATGTTAGGAAGAATAGTAAAAGGAGTTGACATATCACGAATAGATTCGTTGGACTCGCTTTTATCGGTACAATCTTTATATATCGTCACAACTAGCCAAGTAACTGTTAAGTCTTGACATTTATTAGAACCTTTGCGTTGTTTGACATTCTGTGTAACGAGTAGCCAGCTCCAATTTCATCAGTTCAGCCACCGGAGACGGTGGCAGAAGATGGCTGAACAGTCTATCTATCTCTTGAGGATAATTGATTCACTGATGGTTGGTAACTGAGGATTCCTAAGTCCAAAGAGACTAATGAAAGATCCGAAAACACTGAGCCTTAATGGTGCCATCTTTGCTGATTTAGGAAACTTAAAAACACTACAGAAGTTATAGTAGCACAAAAGGAAGAGAAATGATGACGAAAAGAGTTAAGCCAAATATCGTTAATTATTCAAAACCAGTAAATAGTTTCCAATGCACAATAAAATATTCATTTAATCAATATTTTATAGATAAATCGTGAAAAGGCATATCACCCATACACCCCAAGCGCCTCAGTGGCGTGGTTGCTATGGTCTTTGCCTGCCACCTTGGTGGCCGCGAGTTCGTTTCCCGGCCGATCCATTGAGGGGTCAGTCAGAGATGTGTATTTCTGGTGATAGAAGCTCACTCTCGACGTGGTTCGGAAGTCACGTAAAGCCGTTGGTCCCGTTGCTGAATAACCAATGGTTCCATGCAACGTAAAAATACCATACAAACAAACAAAGCCATACACCCCGTTTTTGGGGTGACTGCGTAACCCAAGCGTTAAATTTGCACATATACACTAATCTATATCATGTTCAAGGGCAGGAAAATGTGCGCAGCTCTTTCGTTATTTTTGTGTGTACGTAAACGAGTGAACTTGTTTATTCCAACTTTTTTCTCCTCTGAGTAATTCACGATGGCAATGAGCGACATCCAGGAATGAATTATTTCTCCCTGGAAGATTCCAAGATTACCGTTCATTGCGAGTCAGCGAGGAATTCATTATTAAAATGAGCAGCGTGAAATTATGATTTCGTCTAGGAATTCGGTTAATATTGTATATTTAAGGAGAGAGAGAGAGAGAGATTTACATTATGGTTTCAGAGAAGGGTCCCTGAAGTGACTGGCCTTTAAAATATTATTGGGTACTGACCCACTCTCTCCATCTCTCTCTCTCTCGAATCTCCCCCCCCACTCTCCTCTCTCTCTCTCTCGCTCGGGGTCTCTCTCTATCTCTCGTCCAATGCTCCTCCTCTCTCTCTCTCTCTCTCTCCTCTGAAAAAATACAATATTAACTGAATTCCAAGACGAAATCACGGAAGGCTGAAAAGAAAAAAGGACGATGTCCCATTCAGTCCTAATCACAGGTTACAACTCCAGCGTAGTGTATAAGGCTTTGTGCTTATTACATTAATGTGTTCCTCGGAAAATTGGAAAAAATAATGCATGAGAAGATTTCATTATTAATTTTCTTTTATTTTCTCGTATTTTTCATTTGACTCAGGTAACCTCAAGGGGTGATAACAAACTACGCGTGCATGAACGTATGTGTAATTATGGTGGTCGGTTATTAGAAACATTTCTTTAAATGTCGTTTGTGGAAGAGCTATGAACACTTCAGCATACGTCGCTGGGGAAAACCTTGTTTTATATATGTATATATATGTATATATATATATATATATATAATATATATATATATATATATATTATATATGCATACACACACACACACAATATATATATATATATGCAAATAAATCCTTCTGTTAAAACATGATACGTCTCAAATATAAAAGGCCCATTAAAACACTCTGGTTTAGGGAAAGAGAAAAGAAGTTACCACTACTTGATAAGGGTGGGAATCAGTCCACCGAAATATAGGCCTTGGCTTTAATTTAAACCAGAGTGTTTTGATGGTCCTTTTTTCCATCTATCCATCCACCTGTGGTATTTGCGCATGGTAACACTGCATCCCGGGCTTTAAATAATATCCTATTTCGAATATTAACGGTGTAATTCACATATAGTAAATTATTAAAACACTTTTTAGTTGCAAATGTACACCCAGATTTCCTTTTATTTACCTAAAACGTACACATAGCTTAACTATTTAAAGCCCGGAACGCACTGTTACCATGCTCGACCACCACAGGTGGATGGACAGATGGAAAAAAAAGAGTATAGGCTTGATAAAAAAGGGTCATATGTTTTGAATAATTTCTACATCTCGAATGTGTAAGACTATACTCTGTTTTTTTCCATCTGTCCATCCGCCTGTGGTGTTTTTGTATGGTAACACTGCGTCCCGGGCTTTAGACAGTTACATTAAGCTTACATTCAACGATTATAATAATATCCTATTTCGAATATTAACGGTGTAATTCGCAAACAGTAAATTATTAAAACACTTTTCAGTTGCAAATGTACACCCAGATATCCTTTTATTTACCTAAAACTTACACATAGCGTAACTATCTAAAGCCCGGGACGCAGTGTTACCATACAAAAACACCTCAGGCGGATGGACAGATGAAAAAAAACAGAGTATAGTGGCTGACTTAGAGACGGAGGCTTAATTGCTGAAAGAGAATTTTCAATGAAAAACAATATAAATAGAAGAATAGATAGATGTGTAGAGATATAAGCAGGTGGTGAGAGAGAGAGAGAGAGAGAGAGAGAGAGAGAGAGAGAGACCCTGGTAATATTTTAATGGAGTCTGTTGAAATTCATAACAGAAATGAGATTGTGGCCTTTGATGTGACCCAAAGCTCTTGATCCGATTTCGTCCAGCAAAATAGTGTCAGTCCAAAAGCCCGATCCGAGGGATCGATCTTTGAGGCGGAAAAGGATGGGACTTCTTCGAAAAAAGGAGGTTATTATTGAAAGTGGCACTGTTCACTATACTTCGAAAGAAGATTGGGTGAACATAATAAATATTACAATAATTCTGGATCATATTTCTCAGCTTACATATTTTTCGGTGCAGTGCATTTTACTTTTTTTCTCGGTGTAAAAAAAATGAGATTAATAAAACTTTAAATCTTTTTCTCTGCTTTTGTGAGGGAACTTGTTATGGGACGAGGGGAGATGTGGCAAGCAGGTGTATCATTTTGAAAAAGCTTTTAAGGTTCTAGATTATATTCACCAGGTTTCTCTTCTTCATTTTTTTATGGGGAAGTTTTTTCGATGGAACAGGTTCAGGAGATGTTATTTACCTCATCTTCATCTTCAGGAAATTCATGGGGCCAATTGAGAGAGAGAAAGAGAGAGAGAGAGAGAGAGAGAGAGAGCAGAGAGAGAGAGAGAGAGAGAGAGAGACGAGAGAGAGAGAGAGAGAGAGAGAGAGAGAGAGAGAGAGAGAGAATAATGGAAAAGGAATTCGTTTTAATGAAAGTCAGCGGACCTTTCATCACTGATGTGATAATATGAACCCTATTTCGGACAAATGACTGAAAGCATATCATAGCAATATTAATATGAAAATATATATACACAGATATATATACGTGTGTGTGTATATATATATACATATATATATATATATATATATATATATATATATATATATATATATATATATATATTCATACATCCTATAATTAAGCGGAGAAAGATTTTATAGGAACATGTAGACACTATCAAGCAACATTTATTTTCATATATTATCTCAGAATAACAAATATTTTCTTTTTTATCATATTCAGCTTCAAAAAATTTCAGGGTAAAGAAAGCATTCGTTTTCTTGTGACATTTAGTTTCTATCTTTTTAATGCATATTTGGAGAAAAGGTCCTTCTCACTTAACTTTCGACGATGCGGAATTTCTACTTGGATGAAAAAATAGAAGATATTTGCACAAATGCTTCCAGCCCTTCCACTTATATTTGAGGTGGGTGGACGCCAATGAATGTGCATTCCGAATGCAAATTTCGTATGCAAATTCCATTTATTTCCAATTAAACATTTTTCCCTCGAAAAATGCAAACGCACTTCAAAAAATTTCCTGGAAGACTGGGAGAACCTCATCAATAATGCATTAATCCTGAACAATATTTCCCAGAAAGACATTTTTTTTGTCTCGGGGAAAGAAAACATAGACGGATAAAATTTTAAAGTTTTTCTGCTGCTTTCGTAAGGAAATTTGTCATGGGACGAGGGGAGATGTGACAAGAAGTGGTATCATCTCACAAACTTTTGAGGTTGTAGCTTGTAATAACCATCTCGGCCTTCTTCCTTTCTTTTTTCCGGAGGAATTTCTTTCGATGGAACAGGTTCAGGGGAAGGCGTTTGCCTCACCTTCATCTTCATGATATTCTTGAACGGAATTTGGGCTTAAAAAACGCAGGAATAGTAGTATGCGGAGAGGCACATACTCACCATATACATAATGCTGAAAATGCTGCTCACCAACGAAAAATTGGACAAAAATGCAATTGAAATTGACTGCAGAAATGAAAATAAGGATAGAGAAAAACTTGAAAACCCTTTCTTTCTTTTTTTCTTTCTCTAAATCTTCAGTTGAAAACCCTTATGGATAGAGTCAGCAGACTTATTCAAACGCAGGAGGATCCAGAGGGAAATCAGCTGCTGAGAGAGACAAGTTATTGGAAAAGGTGACAGCAAATGAATAGATATGAATGAGGTAATTAGCAAATGAAAACGATAAAACTGAGATTCAGACATCAGCTTAAATCTATGATGACCTTAAAATACTACTATATATTGTTAAATGATTTTTTATTATTATCTAAAATAACTTGAGCGAAACAGTTTTGGAATTCTTAGTTTTTATTCATAATGTTTCGGTTGATTCTGCCTAAACTCATCTTAACACCAGAGAGAGAACGCTCGACTTCTAAGAAAGTATGTTTAGAATTTTTTGTGACACTCCACAAAAATAGTTGTTTTTTCACAAATTCTTAGATTTAGAAAAATCTCACAATCATATACTGTCATGATAGAAACTTTACGTTTTTTTTTATTAATGATGTCGAATTTTCTTACACTTGTTAATTCTTGCATAAATGATTTTTAGACGGGTCATGTCAACATGACCTATGGTGACTTGAGTAGCGCTGTTGTTTTAGTTTAGCCTGGCCTTATGCCAGCACAGACTCTCATTCATGGAAAAGCTTAAGAGAAGATATAATTGTATTAACCTCTCATTTCAAATGTAGTTTCTGATTCTGAAGTGAGACACTAGTTTTTATTACCCGTGCTGAGAACAGTCTGAGTTTATTCCCTTAGATATAATACAGGGTGTCCATAAAGTAATTCCCTGATTAATAAAATTAATAACATTAAAATGATTGTGGATATGACCGTACAACTTTCACATTCTGTCGAACAATTTCTTGAGTTTTTTTTGTTTGCCTACAGATGCCACTGTGATCACTCTATCCGACAGAATTAGTGTCATTGCAAGAGAAAGCCCAGTGTGTGTTACGAAACAAAATCACCTGTTGTAGTTCAACGCAAGTTCAAAAATGAGGATCGACGAGATGTTAGAAGCATTAAAGACTGGAATAAAATGTTCACAGAGACTGGAAGTGTTGAAGACCGTAAGAGAAGCGATACACCCAGTGTGAGTGATGCATCCTATTGCTGTGCGCGACAGAATGGCCACCAAGTTCACCAGACATTACCCCTCTTGATTTTTTCTTATGGGGTTATATCAAGGATAAAATGTACAGTACACCAGTACTTAATGTTGAGACCTTAAAAGCAAGGATAACCGCAGCTCTAGCAACGGTAACTATGGAGATGGAGAATACCTGGCATGAGATAGAATAAAGGTCTGAAATCCGGGACAGTCTTTATGGACACCCTACATTTCGCCCAATCCTTTGGTTGTCATACGTATTAGAATATTGAATTACAACTAATGTAACCAATGAAGAAACAATTCTAGTGGGAAAAAAAGCTGTAGTATTTCATAATGAAATGTAAACAAAACCTGTCGCTCTGCCAATGCATACTTCAGCTGTCAAAACAAACCAGTCCTACGCATTGTCCCATTTCGCAAAAGCACATCCCAGCAGCGAGTTACTTCACTACAGTCGCGAGTCATATGCCAGCTCGATAATTCTAGAGACTGCCTCTGCTGTCGCTATTCGTTGGGCATTTGTTCGAAATCCCGAGATCTCGGGGCTGCGGAGAAAGTCAGGCAGAAAGTCTTGCCGTGTCACTACGAGAGTCATTATCGCGGGACGTTGTTTAATGTCTGACATTCTGCTGAGAGGTATTGCTGCACTTTGGCAAATGAGGCTTTTAGTCTAACCAAGCGGAGGCTCGCTCGGGTGATTCTTGGCGAATTGCATAAATGTAGAAGAAGAAGAAGAAGGAGAAGAAGAAGCAGAAGACGAAGAAGAAGAAAAAGAATGAAGAAGAAGAAGAGGAAATAATTATAATGAAATGCTTTCTATTTGAAGCAATACTAAGAAGAGAACTGAATTCTTATGACAATCGCTGACTTCAATTTCAAGGAGTCTTCAGCTAAGGCAATAAAAAATTCCAGGTATTCAAGAGAGAGAGAGAGAGAGAGAGAGAGAGAGAGAGAGAGAGAGAGAGAGAGAGAGAGCCCTGTAGCAGTTATCCTGCTCTTATGTTATATGTGGTGCCAGGGTTGTTGGCTTTTAAGCATACAATTTGGTAGAATATTTGTCTATGGAAAATATGCCAACGACAAATTAATTAAATGATATAATAATAATAGAACAGCCTTGATGAAAATCCCCACAGATTAATTATGCAGTCTCTCCATTATCCTTTTGGTTTGTTCTGTCACGTCGCAGGTCATGAGGTGTCGTGAAATTTTCGAAAATGAAAACGGAATGAATTCAATAAAAGACATTCCACTGGCACGGAGACTCCCTTGCGCCTTGCGGAACTCAGTGTTGAGAGAGAGAGAGAGAGAGAGAGAGAGAAAGAAGTATATTAGTGAGCCGAAGTTGTGTGTGATAAGCAAACTCAATTTGGAACCCCGAGATAAATCAGCCAATTCGCCTGAATAACTTTCGAATTCGAAAGAAACCGGAGATAATTTTCCTTCAAACTTTCTCGGTTGAGTCTGAAGGCTTCATACTGTGGAGGAGGAGGAGGAGGAGGAGGAGGTTGACGCTCGAGATTCGTGTACATCGAAACTAGACTTTCTCGATAATTCCAAGACTCGTTTTCAAGGACGGCAGGTCACCGAATACGTTGTCTGTTAAGGTGTGGGGAGACAGAATTCACTGGAATGGAAGAAGTATCAAATTTGAGAGAATATAGATGACTTGAAATTGTGCTACAGTTCCCAAAGTCTGTGGTTGAATTTGCAATCAGAGTTTTAGAATTTTGTGTATCTGTCCGTCTATCTACCTATCTATCTGATATATATAGACACATATATACACTAAGGCTTGTACCATCAAACTATTTTTCATTATTATTTTACCAATGGATGAAAAGAAAGTGATCTCCACCATTTATCTATCTATCTCAATATTCATCTACCGATTGAAAATAAGACGCACGTATTTAACTTTAAATAATCATGCCACTCCTGCACTTGAAACAGGCGCGAACGTAAATCATAGTAATCAATGAACTAATCTTATTGTGATAAAATCCCATCCCTTCGTTGTCCTGATTAGATTAGTCTTCAGCCTCTACCGAAGATGTTTTGTAATTACCGATATCCAATCCAGTGATCACAGTTACGTGCATTTTCTTCTCAGAACAGGCGGACGAGAAATGGTAGCGGGGATCGTATTGTCGAACGATTTACCGCAAATGAGACTGGCTCTGTTCCCCAATAGCCGTTCGTAGGAAGTAAGCGTCCGATTTAGGAATTCAATAAGAACCTTGCAGGTCCTATGGGGCTATTCTCTGTGTAGTTTATGCTTTACAAGAAAGAAAATGTTAGGAAGAATAGTAAAAGGAGTTAACATATCACGAAGAGATTCGTTGGGCTCGCTTATATCGGTACAATTTTTATATATCGTCACAACCAGCCAAGTAACTGCTAAGTCTTGACATTTATTACAACCTTTGCGTTGTTGGACATTCTGTGTAACGAGTAGCCAGCTCTAATTTCATCAGTTCAGCCACCGGAGACGGTGGCAGAAGATGGCTGAATAGTCTATCTATCTCATGAGGATAATTGATTCACTGATGGTTGGTAACTGGGGATTCCTAAGTCCAAAGAGACAAATAAAAGATCCGAAAACACTGAGCCTTAATGGTGCCATCTTTGCTGATTTAGGAAACTTAAAAACACTACAGAAGTTATAGTAGCACAAAAGGAAGAGAAATGTTGACGAAAAGAGTTAAGCCAAATATCGTTAATTATTCAAAACCAGTAAATAGTTTCCAATGCACAATAAAATATTCATTTCATCAATATTTTATAGATAGATCGTGAAAATGCATATCACCCATACACACCAAGAGCCTCAGTGGCGTGGTTGGTATGGTCTTTGTCTGCCACCTTGGTGGCCGCGAGTTCGTTTCCCGGCCGATCCATTGAGGGGTCAGTCAGAGATGTGTATTTCTGGTGATAGAAGCTCACTCTCGACGTGGTTCGGAAGTCACGTAAAGCCGTTGGTCCCGTTGCTGAATAACCACTGGTTCCATGCAACGTAAAAATACCATACAAACAAACAAACAAACCCATACACCCCGTTTTGGGGTGACTGCGTAACCCAAGCGTCAAATTTGCACCTGTACACTAATCTATATCTTGTTCAAGGGCAGGAAAATGTGCGCATCTCTTTCGTTATTTTTGTGTGTACGTAAACGAGTGAACTTGTTTATTCCAACTTTTTTCTCCTCTGAGTAATTCACGATGGCAATGAGCGACATCCAGGAATTAATTATTTCTCCCTGGAAGATTCCAAGATTACTGTTCATTGCGAGTCAGCGAGGAATTCGTTATTAAAATGAGCAGCGTGAAATTATGATTTCGTCTAAGAATTCAGTTAAAATTGTATATATAAGGAGAGAGAGAGAGAGAGAGAGAGAGAGAGAGAGAGAGAGAGAGAGAGAGAGAGAGAGAGATATTTACATTATGGTTTCAGTGAAGGGTCCCTGAAGTGACTAGCCTTAAAAATATTATTGGGTACTGACGACTCTCTCTCTCTCTCTCCTAAAAAATACAATATTAACTGAATTCCAAGACGAAATCATCATGGAAGGCTGCAAAGAAACAAAGACGATGTCCCATTCAGTCCTAATCACAGGTTACAACTCCAGCGTAGTGTATAAGGCTTTGTGCTTATTACTTTAATTTGTTCCTCGGAAAATTGGAAATAATAATGCATGAGAAGATTTCATCATTAATTTTCTTTTATTTTCTCGTATTTTTCATTTGACTCAGGTAACCTCAAGGGGTGATAACAAACTACGCGTGCATGAAGGTATGTGTAATTATGGTGGTCGGTTATTAGAAACATTTCTTCAAATGTCGTTTGTGGAAGAGCTATGAACACTTCATATATATATATATATATTATATATATATATATATATATATTATATATATATATATATATAAAATAGTTACCACTACTTGATAAGGGTGGGAGTCAGTCCAACGAAATATAGGCCTTAGCTTTAAACCAGAGTGTTTTAATGGGCCTTTTATACTTGAGATATCTGACCTATACTCTGTTTTTTTCAATCTGTCCATCCGCCTGTGGTGTTTGCCCACGGTAACACTGCATCCAGGGCTTTAAGTAGTATCTTATTTCGAATATTAACGGTGTATTTCACATATAGTAAATTAGGAAAAGACTTCTCAGTTGAAAATGTACACCCAGACATCCTTTTATTTACCTAAAACGTACACATAGCGTAACTATTTAAATCCTGGAACGCAGGGTTACCATGCTCGACCACCACAGGCGGATGGACAGATGGAAAAAAAACAGAGCATAGTCACTAGGCTTGATAAAAAAGGGTCATGTTTTGAATAATTTCTACATCTCGAATGTGTAAGACTAGTGGCTGACTTAGAGACGGAGACGTAATTGCTGAAAGAGAATTTTCAATGAAAAACAACATAAATAGAAGAATAGATAGATATGTAGACATATAAGCAGGTGGTTAGAGAGAGAGAGAGAGAGAGAGAGAGAGAGAGAGAGAGGCGGGACCCTGGTAATATTTTAATGGAGTCTGTTGAAATTCATAACAGAAATGAGATTGTGGCCTTTGATGTGACCCAAAGCTCTTGATCCGATTTCCTCCAGCAAAATAGTGTCAGTCCAAAAGCCCGATCCGAGGGATCGATATTTGAGGCGGAAAGGATGGGAGGTCCACGAAAAAAGTGAGTTATTATTGAAAGTGGCACAGTTTACTCTACCTAAGCATCGCCATATTCATTTCCCAGGGAGGGTTTAGTCTTGTTTATGATAGGTAAGGGATCGGTAGGTGTATAATACACACACAAACGCCCGCACATACACAGTACATACACATACACACACATATAATATATATATATATATATACCTATATATATATATATATATATCATATATCTAGATATATATATATATATATATATGTATGTATAAAACTCTTGGGAATATGAGTATTTACTTTCATTCATTACGGCTATTGTGTCGGAAGTATGCGTGCGCTCTCTCTCTCGCTCTCTTTCTTTTCTCTCTCTCTCACACACACACACACTCACACATTATTTGATATATATATATATAATATAATATTAATATAATTATACTATATATATATATAATATATATATAATATATATATATATATATATATATAGGAATAATATCACATCACCTTGATTCACATAAATCATTCGAGCTACAAATGTCCTTTAATATCTAATTCACTCTACCTCGGAATTGATATATAGGGGAATTTTTAGTTGATAATAATTTCGTCCCCTCATGGGATCGAACCACCGTCCAGCGGACAGGCTCGAAATTAGGACGACATTGACGTTACCAATTCGGCTAACAGTCAGGCTATAAGTTTATACCGATTCTGACCTTACAAATCACCGTCGAACTCGGTTTTTTCGAAATTAGAATCGATATGCAACCCCCTCTACCATGTTAACCAATTCGAACGTTTGACGAACGTAGCCATATTATGAATAATTATCACATCACCGTGATTCACATAAATATTTCGAGCTACAAATGTCCTTTAATATCTAATTCGCTCTACCTCGGAATCGATATATTTTCATATATGTATACTGAAGGGGAATTTTTAGTTGATAATAATTTCGTCCGCTCATGGGATCGAACCACCGTTCAGTGGACAGGCACGAAATCAGGACGACATTGACGTTACTGATTCGGCTAACAGTGAGGCTATAAGTTTATACCGATTCTGAAATTACAAATCATATATACAAAAAATACTTATAAATATGCATATTCCCTTTATGTTCATTTGGACCACTGGCGTTACAAGTACTCGCCAAACCTGAGTACAGTTTTCAGGCTCAACACTCAGACACAATATTGAACTGATTACAATCGCATATTATTTGTCAAAAAACCCGCTTCGAGTGGACTATCACAAAATGTAAGAGTTGAAGGTCACAGTAGTTGATGAAAGTGCCTGTGATTGTATCAGAATAAATGGACTGTAATACATTAAAAAGAGTAGAAAGTATTGTACGGCGTTAGGTATTTCATAGCTCAATTCCTTAATGCTAAAGTAGTTCAGAGTTTAGTTTTTTATATATATTGGTGTGCTCTTAGTCATATATATATATATATATATATATATATATATATATATATATATATATATATATATATATATGGTATACAAATATTTCAGTCCAAACCGTCATTTGCGAAAATCTCTAACTCATTATGAAGTGAAAAGAGCTGTTAACTGTACCTTCTTAGCAATTTTGTGTCAAAATAGCCTTATAAATAATCTGCAACTATGTATATAAAGATTTCCGTATAACAATGCTTACACATGATGACCCTAAGTTACACTCGAACGCTAACTGAGTAGGGCAGCGCAAAACCTCCCTCTTTTTGCTGGAGCGTCAGGCCTACCCGTCCACAGGTAGACGATTAAAGAACAATAGACCTCCGCGACTTGGGAACCACAACGGCGGTTCCTTATCGGTTCATGTGGGAATGTTATCTCAGGCAGCGGAAACTGGAACCAGATGATTCTGGCTGGGAGATGTGTATGCTAGGTAAACACGCTGAGCACATTTGCTGTGTAGAGTGTTTAGTTTTCTCTGAATCTTGAGAACCATTCTTGAGAAACGTCCTGAAAACACACACATGCAAATACAGAGCATCTCCTATCAATTCAAAAGAAGGAGAGAGAGAGAGAGAGAAAGAGAGAGAGAGAGAGAGAGAGAGAGAGAGAGAGAGATCACGATGCACACTACCTGGACCAGCCTAACCTGACCTAACCTAAGTCCCACACAGGGTCCTAGTCTTACTAGACTTCCTAGCCAAGCCTAACTTAGGGCTCCAGATACTAGCCTGATCATCTTAACTCTTCCTTCTTGCATAGTCAAAAGATAACTAACCTTACACTTATATTTGTTATTTTTTTTGGCCTATCTTTTGGTGATATTTTGTGTTGGTTAGTCTTATATTTATTTCATGAAATCATTTGCAAGGATTCTTAAATGTATGGAAATATTATAGCAAAGGACTTTAACAGCATATAATGTTTTTAAAAAGCTTGTCCGCGAGAAGGTTGACAGAATAAATGTGTTACAAGCAAATCCTCATATGGTATGCTATATATATACATATGTGTGTGTATACATACATACATACATACATACATACATACATATATATATATATATATATATATATATATATATATATATATATATACCAGGTTTATATAAAGGTGTAATTCTAGCTTAAAGTACAATCTACATACACAAATCTATATAAATGTAAACATTTCTAAAAGAGAAACAGTTCTCTGACAGACAAGCATAAATTTTCGTAGAATACTTCCCGCAAAATGATGTCTAAACGTTAATCGTACAAGTGCTATCGGAGAGGAGATTTCCATAAAAAAGAAGATGAAGCTGATATCGGCTTGGTTGAAAAAAGAAATGAAATTCAAAGTTATTGCTATGTGCATTTCACAATTTATATTCAGGATCGTGAAACTAAAAAAAAAAAAAAAAAAAAAAAAAAAACAGCATTTCTGGCGTTCACGAGATAGTTTCATTTTCGCGATTGAATATTAGTGAATGAAGCGTTCTAGAATGATTAAAGAAATATTTCAAGCGACACACATTTCATAGCAGGTCACGTCTAGCAAGCTGTCAGAAATATTTTAAGAAATATTCTTAAAACAACAGGCAACTATTTGCTAACTTTCTTTTTTCCTCTTGCAAGGTAAGACAGTAAACTCTTCTCTCTTAACTGGTACTTTTATTTTGGAGCGTGTTTTTTGGATGTCAGTAACTCCAAAGTATTTATTAAGAGCTTCATATCCAGGATAATTCTTTACCAGCACTTTCTATTCCACTGACGCTGGAGGAAGTTAAATCTTCTGATATTCCTGCGGAGTTTTTTGATATTCTTTTACGATGAAATTGCACTTTTTCCTTCTTTCTGTCGGGTTTCTCTTATTCAAAGTAAGAATACGTATTTATTCATCTGTTTATCAATTTATTCACTTGTTTTTCTTCGTGTTAGTAAAGGGAGACACACAAACGGAAAGCCTACAGTGCACACTTTGTCTTCAGCCCTCTTTCGCTGGGTAATCTTGATCTGCGAGCCAATAAATAGCCTGAAAGTATACAGTTATCCTCGAGTGACTTACACAACACTTATTTTCAAATCTGTCATTTTCCCTTATAGGTACACTACCATTGAAATATCAATACCCTTTAGTGTTCTGCAAAAGAAAACTATTTAGATGGCTTTGTCTGTCTGGCCGCACTTTCTCTGTCTGCCCTCAGATCTTAAAAACTACGGATCCAAGATGGCTGCAAATTGGTATGTTGATCATCCACCGTCCAATCATCGAACATACCAAATTGCAGCCCTCTAGCTTCAGTAGCCTTTATTTTATTTAAAGTTAAAGTTAGCCATAATCGTGTGTCTGGCAACGATATAGGACAGGCAAATGTTTCATGGGCGGCGGCTCAAACAGTATTATACCTAGACAACCGAAAGATAGACCTATTTTCGGTACCCTTGATTATTACGTTGTACAGAAAACTCGATTGAGCATTATTCATTATAGCGGATGGCCGAATAAGTGAAACATGGCATAATGACACCGTAGACTTGATGAAAAAGTCCCAAATTTCTTGCGATAATATCTCTTTCTCTTTTCATGTTTTTAACTTTCCTTGCTGGCTTTGGCTGACTTACCGGGAAAGTCGTAACAAAAATATTTAATTATAGTTAATTCAGACTCACCTTTATCAGCCTTCATCACTTAAATCAACTAGGATATTTTTTCTCTTGAATAAAGGAACGTAATGGTGAACTTATTTATAGCTTTGATTTGCTGTTATTGAAATCCTATTATGATTGTAATACAATTACTGTTTACTCCTGTTATATTTTTTTCAGCCTGAATAGCGTTTCGCCTAAACCCTATTTGTATCAGTACTACTAATATATATTCAAATCTCAGATGATACACGGCCATTGGGGTGTTGAGTGAGTGACTGATCTTTCGTATGGTCTTCAGACTGACCAAAATTGACCGTAAACCTCATCCCTCAGAAACTGTGTTGGTGAAGGAGGGTCACTGTAAGTTATAATAACCTCTAGGCGTATGTGAGGTTATTATACCCAATATAATATGAATCAACAGCCAAGTGGTGTTACATTACCCCGTAGAAGAAACTAGTACATGCTAGTTAATTCGTTTACCAGACGTATCACCTACAAATAAAGAGGTTGAATCAATTCATACCAGAAATTCGGCCATCGAATTGGTAAAGAGTCTAACCAGTCCACAAGCAATGGACTCATTTATAATTTTTACTCAACCTCTGAAAATGACTTCACCATATTCCGAATTCCTCAAATCCAATAACAGGGTATGGGCACCATTCCTGGTTAATGGCATAGCTGACGAATGATTCCAGTTTATGTGACGTCACCCAGGATTGAAATAGAATTGGCCTTGCAGTCTGGTCTATATTTGTTTGGCAGCTATTAGCAGAGTTGTAAAGTTAGTGCAGAGGCAAGGAGCGTACTTTGAATACGTACATGTATGCGTACAAGTAAATGGACTTGCGCCGCGGAACACAAACCTACCAACACACACAAACAAACAAAACCACACACACACAACATACCACACACACACACATACACACACACACGCAAACACACACACACACAAACACACACACACACATACACACACACACACACATATATATATATATATTATATATATATATATATATGTATATATATATATATATATATATATATATATATATATATAAGATATATAATATATATTTTATATGAATGTATATGTCCATATTACAATTGTGAATCTCTGCCTTCTTGAAATACGTTTAATCCACATGAGATTCTTGAGGCATTCACACACACACACACACACACTCTCTCTCTCACACACGCATACACACATACTAAATTAACCCAGAATGTCGCACCAAGGCCACAAAAAAATAAATTGTAAAAGACTGGAAATAAAACCTGGTTCCCAAACCTTGAGTGTTTGCCAGACTTTGCGCTATCGTCCAAAGTCTTAGATGCGAGATTCTGTGCTTGAACGTGCTCTCAGGTAAGGATTCCTTTGGCAGCTTTCTGTTTACTCGGTGAACAGAACCTCTGCACTTCATAGAATTGGGATGTTTCTCTGAGCTCTCCACTTCGAAATCTTGTCGTTATTTACCGTAAGGAATGAGAGTGTTTTGAACCATTTGTTGACAGTTGTAGTTAGTGCTATTCCATTGGAGTTTATAATACTCGTAGAATAATTTACTATTCCATAAGCTATTTGATTTATAACTGAAAGAGTCACTAGCCCATGAAATGCCATCGAAAGCTTTTACAGCATGTAATATCTATTTCATATCGTGAATTTGAAGGATTACTCAATTTTGAGGAAATGAATAAAAGTCAGTTGATATAAAGAATAACATTTGGAATATATGCTGATAAGTGTGTGACAATTAATAGAAAATAGAGAGAAATAGATAAACAATCAAATAGGTAAGTGAATATAGAAATAAGAAAATAGATAAATGAAAAGTAAATAAAAAAATATTTAAAGTAAACTTTTCTTGAGAGCTCTCCTATGTTAATGAATTCAAATCCAGTCATAAGATCATGGACGGCCATGGGACAGTTTAGTGTTTGAGATCACTGGTTACAACAACAGCCACTTAAGCAAAGCATAATTTTTAGAATGGGGTGTTAAATGTCTTTCAGTACCTAGAGAATTCTTTACAAAAGTAAAGGAAGAATGTGTCACAGAAGAACAACTTTCTTAGAAATGGGTTTGGGAAATCTGTTCTCTTTTAGCTAGTTTTTTGGGGGGTTAGTTTTTAGTTTTCTGTTAAATAAAACTAGTGAGATGGCTTTGTCTGTCCGTTCGCACTTTTTCTGTCCGCCCTCAGATCATAAAAAACTACTGAGGCTAGATGGCTGCAAATTGGTATGTTGATCTTCCTCCTCCAGTCATCAAATATACCCAACTGTAGCCCTCTAGCCTCAGTAGTTTTTATCTTATTTTAGAATGTTAGCCATCATCGTGTGTCTGGCAACGTTATAGGATAGGCCACCGCCGGGTCGTGGCTGAAAGTTTCATGGGACGCGGCTCATACAGCTGTACAGAAAACTCGGCGTAATTTTTACAAGTTCTCTTACAATTGGGCAAATGCCATCTCCTCTCAGCTGGGAAATGGTTCTGTCTGGTCCACAAATTTTCAATTTCCAATAAGTTTAATGTTAACAGATCATTCACAATCACGGTTGATCCCAGATACTCTTTTCTCTTTTCCTACCGAAAGTGACTAGATTCTCTGAATAGCAGCACCAGTCTGCAGTAAAAGTCCCTCGCTGTCGAACTTCTCAGTTCTTGAGGTCTTTTATTCCTCACACCGTTGGACTGCGGAACAGTCTCCGAGATGGTGAGCAACTTGATCCTCAACAGTTCAAGTGGAGATAGCTTTGAGTAAATGAGAATGATGAAGAAAACACGGGAAAACGAAAGAGGAATCAATAGAGACACCACGAACCAACACCAACGTAGCAGAGTTCAAAATAGATTTGTAATAACCGAGCATATCTCTGGCGTCGCACAGAACGATCCCAAATTGTCATTGCCGAATGAAAGCTTCATGATCATTGATAATCATTGCAAACTGGAGGTCCATTTCTAATTATCTCTCTCAGCGGAAGTCATTTGCGAACTAAACAGAATCAGTCAAAGGTTCGTGATTGTGTCTTTCGCCTGAGTGGATCCTTCATATATTTCGTACGATCGTGATCAGTGGCCTTTGGCGGAACTTCATTGATAGATTATGGTGCAGCCTTTTATTAGTGCTCTGTTTTGTTACGATTAAGAATGGCAGAGACTTTGATAATATTAACACATAATATATATATATATATATATATATATATATATATATATATATATATATGTATGTATGTATGTATGTATGTATGTATGTATGTATGTATTTATATATTATATATATGCATAAATTTATGTTCATGTGTATACATTTATTATTAACTTTATTTCATTATTTAATTAATGTTATGAAGGTTAAGTTTTTATTTATGATATTTAATACTATATGGGGAAATATTAAAAGCATTTTTACTGAAATTGATAATCAAACTGCAATTTCTATCTCTCTAGCAATATATCTGCATATCTATCAAAATGTATATAATATATATATACACACAGACACAAATTATATATATATATATATATTATATATAATATATATATATATATATATATATATATATATATACCTAATAGATGTCACAACACTCCTTTCATACACTGCAAATTTCTCTTGATTTCGAAATCACACAAATTATCACACGATGTCGAGTTATTTACAGCAATCAATAACTTCGCTGGGGAACCAGACTTCCCATATTTCCGTCAACAAGTCTGTCATCACCAATAAAAGGGAATCATCATCATCATCATCATCATCATCATCATCATCATCATCATCAGCATCCTCCCAAGATGAGTCTCCTTCTAAAGGGCAAACAAGCCATCTCGTAATTCAATCATGGACTCAATCGCCAGGCGGGAGCTGAAGATCAATCGATCAATCATTTTCCCTTTTGACGAGATGTCAAGCAGTGAAGTGGGTCGGGGGGAACTAAAGGTGTTTACGCCCCACGTCCTTTTTATCCATTTTTACCTGGTCCCAATTAGGCTTCAGCAGCCGCTTTCATCGTCAGCCACCTTGAAACGAGGCCATTACACCATCTCTTTTGCCCCTTTTATCGTAAGTCATCTTGAAACGAGGCTTTTTCCTCATCAGCCATCTTGAAACGAGGCTTTTTCAGACACACGCTTGTACTTTCTTCGTCAGACATCTTGAAACGAGGCTTTTTCAGATACAGTCTCTTGCCTCTTTCCTCTCAGCCATCTTGAAACGAGGTTTTTTAAGATACACTGTCTCGCCTTTTTCATCCTCAGCCATCTTAAAACAAGGATTTGTCAGACTCTCTCTTGCCAATTTATTCGTCAGCCATCTTGAAAAGAGGTTTTTTAAGATACACTCTCTCGCCTCTTTCATCCTCAGCCATTTTTAAACGAGGCTTTTTCAGGCTTTCTCTTGCCAATTTCTTCGTCAGACATCATGAAACGAGGCTTTTTCAGAGACACTCTCTTGCCTCTTTCATCGTCAGCCATCTTGAAAAGAGGTTTTATAAGATACACTCTCTTGCCTCTTTCATCGTCAGCCATCTTGAAACGAGGATTTGTCAGACTCTCGCTTGCCAATTTCTTCGTCAGCCATCTTGAAAAGAGGTTTTTTTAAGATACACTCTCTCGCATCTTTCATCCTCAGCCATCTTTAAACGAAGATTTGTCACAGTCTCTCTTGCCTGGCGAAGCTTAGAATGTTACACAGTATAAATATTGCTATTGGAATCTCAGGTTGTTTCTCATTAACGTGGGTAATGAGTTTTAAATCAGCTTCCAGTCTTGTGTCTTTTGTTGTGCTTGGCCGCGTGCTCTTTGCTTTATCGGGAAGGGAAATGAGGGGTCAGGTTCTTGAACTCTGAACCAAGACGGAAATGACCTTTGAAAGAAACGTAATTTCCCTTCCAATGGAAAACTGCATGGAAATCATTTTTATTGTTTCTGATTTTATTGACTATTGACCTGTCAGGAAATATCTTTATCGTAACGTTATTATTATATAAGTATTTTTATCGATAACTTCTGTTAAAACTTATAAAGGGAAATATAGGTGGCTTGGGAAATGTCAAATATAAAGTTAAAATGAAGAAAAAATGTTGAAGTCAGCACAATTTATTCTAGTTCGACTAGAATTGCTGAATAAAACAATACAACATTATGGAATATTAAAGAGAGAGAGAGAGAGAGAGAGAGAGAGAGAGAGAGAGAGAGAGAGAGAGAGAGAGAGAGAGAGAGAGAGAGAGAGGTGTTTTCACTTAAGAGCATTTATAGAAATTGAAGAGAAAGAGAGAACATTCTACGATAAAAGTATTTACAGAAGCTGAAAGAGAGAAGAGAGAGAGAGAGAGAGAGAGAGAGAGAGAGAGCTTTGGTATTTAAATATCGAGGGTCTACCTTTATGCAGAAAACGTTTCAAAGGAATAAATAAAAAAAAAAGATCTTGGCTGTTAATTAAGGCTAAAAGGAGACGAGTTAGAATTTTTTTGAATATGTGTATATATATATATATATAATAAATATATACACACACAGATATATATATATATATATATATATACATACACACACACAATATATATAATATATATATGAAATGTTATCACATCGTAACTAACATACAATCATTAAGCTACAGATGTGGCAGCCTAAGGTGACTACTTTGAAGGGGATTAGTGTAAGATTGTCGTCGCTGAATACGAGTAGTACTTTGAATCAAGATAGGATAATTTTTGAACACACGTCTTTTATATATATATATATATATATATATATATATATATATATATATGTTACCCACCCGTTGATACCTATTACCAGCGAAGGGTATTCAATAGTTGGTATGCGTTAAAGCCTAAGCGTAAGACGAACTGGTAACACACAATCTCTCCGCCACCCCTCTCTCTCTCTCTCTCTCTCTCTCTCTCTCTCGAGGTGATAACTGGCATAGCCTTTGCTCTCTCTCTCTCTCTCTCGACTCGCAATCTTTCTCTCTCTCCATTCTAACAGGTCATCAAATGAGAGTCATACATTACAAAAATAGACATTTATTGGAAGCCAAGCATTACTTGAATAACTCAGATTCTAACAGGATAACTAAATGGAATGATAACTCAAAGTTCAGATCACACAGATAACCCCCAGTATTTTAATAGTCTTAATCAGTAATTAGTCACACCAATTAGCTCTCCTCCATACGGGACTCTCTGTCCCTCCTCACTAGGACACTTAGTCCCCTCCACTAGAATCGCCTGTTACAATGACACGAGAACATACTCGTAAGCACACATAATTGTAAAGACAAAGTCAAAGATTAAACATTTTTACCAGGTATCAAACAAGCTATCCCTTTGGCTAAAGTAAGATACACTTACCCATTACAGCCTGGAATATCACACACAGAAGTAAATAAACTTTCGCAGAGCTATCCCAGCATTCTGCCTTTCTCCCACAGACCTCTCTGTAAGTCTCTCCATAGATTTGGCTAAAGATGCCATTATGATTGGAAGAGGTGCACACGTACATATGAATTCACACAGAACTGGTCACAACCAGTTTTCAAAGGCGCTTGAACAAGACCCCATGAACTGACGAACATTGACCCGCTTAAACAAACATCTTCATATTACTCCATCCCAGAAATGATTTATCAGCTTTCTTAGGTCAACGCTTCGGACTGTCTCTATGGGTAGTCTGCGCATTCCAAAAAGGCATATTAAACATATTATTAATTATAGCCCCTTTCATCTGACAGAGCTCGGCCACCTAAAATTGCTAGCCCCTGCCTAGCAACTGGTTGCACAAAACAGCTTATACATATAAAAAAAACATTGGCCGGCTCAAAAAAAAAAAATAGTAATAACTGCACATCTCTGGCAGCACAAAGTATAGTCTTATCACGCTTCATCTTAAATAACACTATGCGTAAATCTTTTCTGCATTTTGGATTCTTGAATATTCCTCTTTGTCTGCAACTTCCAGCACAGACTGAAGCAAGCTGTAGGAAGATGGAATGCCTCCCTCCTTGTATAAGACTTCTAACGGCTTCTGTAGATCAAAAGCGCTGAAGAACTCTGTAGACTCGTAGAAACTCTCGTAATCACCCTGGATAAACGACAGCAACATCTCTGCATGGCTGGTGGACGTCTTGCTAGCGTCGGGGGAACGACGATTATGGTGTGTGAGTATGTCAGTCAAGTCATCGGTCAATCAAAGAAAATTAACCCCAGACGTACTACTTCTATCAAATAATGACCTCAAAAAAGTCAAAAATACTAACTGAACGTCTCCCAATTAACTCCACTCAATATGACCACTAAATCATAAGTCATTATGACAACTCGCAAGAAAAAAAATATATCCAGTTCTCTAACTCAGTTCTCCAAACTCATATATCAGCACATACAATCCAAAACTCACAGTAACTCCACGGACTTCTGCACTCACATTTCAAACTCGAATGATCCCACAAGTAAAAAAAAAAAAAAAAAAAAGGTAATGAGCCCAAGAAAAAAAAAAAAAAAAAATCACGTAACAAGCCCAGACCCAAAAATAAAAAATGTTTTCTCAAGTTCTGATATTACAGCAACTCACAAAATCAGTAAAAATCTCCAATGTTTAATAGCAAAAACCCCTTACTGCTCATATAATTAATTACAATGAGACTTAATGTCAAACGCCCATTTATGTAAATCACAACCCCGCTAAATTACATCTCCCGTCCAAAAAGAAATGCTATTTAAAGCTCAACCCCCAATTACATCTCTCATAGGAAAAGGAAGAAAAATTAAAAAAAGATAATCACAAGTAAACTTCCTCATCACAAAACACATAACATATGCATAATATACATAATCCCGCGTTTTCCCTCATAAATGCCGCATGTATAGTTACGGAATTTCGCCATCGCAACTTTCATGCGATTGGACACAGTGCACTTTCATGAAATGCTATGGTCAACATTTCCAGATATTGCAAAACTCTGAGCAATTACCACTAGAGGAAGGGAATCAGCACACAGGACTCATCGCAGCGGTTTCAGCAAAAAAATCCTCCTGCGGACACGTGTGCTCGAGCAGCAGCACAAAAAAAAATGTCTAGTCAGACTTGCAAGTTCAGGAACTCATGATTCTCAAAAAGAGGTTCTATACTGAAATCACTTAAGCACATTCCACTAAATTAACTCCAGGATATGACTAAGCTGCCCAAAGATTGTCTCAAAGACATAACTCTCATATGTTACTGCCCAATTATATAAAAAAATTATCACCTATTCGGGATAAAAAAACTACGATAAACTCGTAATGCAGCAATTATATGCCTCCAAAAATAACATCTCCATAGGACCACATTGCAGTAATGCCACTTGCCTCCAATTAGTCACGAAACCAAAAAGAAAGAACCACAGAACTCTTCTCTTGGCTCGAAAAAACTCCTGGAATTCAACTCAAAAATCATAACCACAAAAAAGGTCACCCGCCAAAGATCAATACCACCTTCATATATATATTTCACCATATTAATAATAAAACCACTCCAGTGATAAAAATATTTCCTCTATTTAATTAATAACCACGCCACACCATATTCCCTCTTATTTCCCCAATAACCACGTGTTAATAAAAAACACCACTCCCGCAATAAGAAAATGTTCACCTCTATTTTGGCAAATAAAAAATACTTACCTCTGTTTCACCAATAACTCCATGCGGAATAAAATAAGTCTCCATAAAAAATATATCTCCAAGCAGGATAATAAAAAAATGAAATCCCATCTCCAAAAAAATATGCACTCAAAGCATCTAGCTGACCCACTCACAAATACTGCCCATATATCTCCTCAAAAATGTGTCTCCATTTGCAACAAAGATGGCTGCAAAATAATTGAACTAAACATAGCTCTCACCACCATAGGCAAATATCAAATGGCCAAAAATATATCTCCAATATATTATATCTCAAATTATAACTCCAAAATAATATATCTCAAATTATATCTCCAAAATAATAAACCTCCAATTCTCCAGAGAATAACTCAAAGTTATAGTCAAAAACTATAAACTCTCTCCTTAGCATAACTGCTGAAAAAGGGCAAAACTCGGCAAATAAAAAATTGTCTAGGAAATTCTAGAAAAAAATCACCAATGTGCCACAACTCATTATAACAGAACTCCAAATTCAAAGTGTCTAAGCAAAGACTTCTCCATATGCACTACGACATAGGCCATTAGAAACTTAGCCAAGTTTCCTATCTCTGGCAAAATTGTCACATATACAACAAAAGTATTGTGCAAGAAACTCACAATTTCTGGAACACAAATATCCAGAGAAAAAAAATGTAGTGCCATTACGTATGCATTCAAAAAAATGCAAAAATTCTCCCACATATCTCTCTGTAGCATCAAACAGCTGAAAACTTAAACACGTCACATTCCCGAACAATGACTCTAAGTCACGAACTGAGATATTAAAAAATTATTCACTGGAGAGAAAAAAATAAATTCAAATTCACCCATGATATAAAAAAAACTTGTGTCAGCGATGGCTAACTTCTAAAAAAGGAGAAAAGAAAAATCAACGGCACTTTTAACTATCCCCATGACTCACGTAGATGTCAAGCAATTATCTGCTGAACTCATAAAAAGAAAAAAGAAATGTGTTGTTAGTTCCTCCCAAATTCAAAAAAGATTTATTTCACCACCCTTGATAGCATTACAGCACCCATGTATTAGTATATATAAAAAATCAGCAGTAACAGAAGTATCATTATCAGCAGTATCATCAAAATTGCCATCATCAAAATCACCAGTATTAGTATAAAAATATCACCAATGTTAATGCTTGTCCATTCACCAAAAATTCAGCACAAAATTCACCAAAAGTTCAGCAAAAATTCAGCACAATCCAGCAAGATTCAGCCAAATCCATCACTCATGAATGACTGACATATTCTCTAAAGTCGTAAAAACTCAATAAATAATTAACCACAAAACTTCTCCCATAATTCATTGTAATAATTCTCCATAATATAATTATCTGTAATAATTATAAAATAATCTATCATGAAATATCTCAAATCTCGCATAAAATACGTCTCAAGTAAAAAAAATATTCATTGTAAAATATCTCCCATAAAAAATATCTCCCGTGTCACCAGTAAAAGCATTAATATTGCCATTGCCATGGTATTCATCGCCATTGCCACACCCCGTGATACCAATCAACACCAATCAACACCAATCAACACCACTCACCGGTATCATCAGATACAACAACAGATATAACACCACTCATCACCACTTAAAAGCAATCTCTCCAACACAATAAAAAAAATAATAATCTCTGTGTCCCCATTATATTTGTGCCTTCCAAAGCATAAGGAAAACATACATACATCCAATGCCTTTCATTTCCTTTTCTCTTCATTCAAGAGAAAGAAAATCTCTTTCTAAAAAAAAAGACCCTATGGGCATCTCACATCATCAACTAATCGTTATCAGCTGATGTCTTTGGCATTTGAAATTCATTGTCAAGGGCAAATTCGTCCCCCAACACACTGACAAAGAAAAAAAAAAGGAGTTCACCCCCCACTGAGAAAAAAAAAAGTTTCACCCTCCACTGGGCGTTGAAACATCCCCCGGTCAAGCGATACCCCCCAAGGCAAACCATTAGTACCCTCCCGGTAAGCAATGTCCCCGAGGCAGGCCAGTACTCCCCTTGCAATACCTCCGAGGCAGGCCACTACCCGCCTTCCCCTTGCAATACCTCTCTGCGTCGGTTGGCAGAAATGTGCTGAATCTGTAAGAACGTGTGGCCGCTCTCTGTCTCCAAGCAAAAAATGCAATTCAAGCACAGTTTTGCATGCATGAAAACTATTTCATACACCAAACAAAGACAATTGTGTCTCTTCTAAACATGCGCCAATAAAGAAAACACGTCACTTTCTGCTACTATGGGAAAAAAAATGTGGTATCCCAAACCAATCCCATTACACAAAATTATTCCAAAAAAAGTCCCCCCAGGACTAGAAAAGGTTCTTTAACACTTGCCCCTTCAAAATGAGAAAAAAAAATTCGGAATTTGCGCAAGACATGCTGACACACACACACGCGGATTGTCTCGGGAATGCACTCACAACGTCTCAGTTCTAACTGACTGTTCCCAGCTCTCTCGAGTCTCGAGGCATCTCGCTCTGGGCAAAATTGATGACTCTAGTAAAAATCCTTCCCCTCCCCTTTCCACAGTTAACGGACGGATATTTTTCATTATCTCTCACTTAGTAACTGAAATCTAACAATTTAACAATTTTCCACAATCCCACAAAGGGCTTTATCGTTCGAAAACCACCACTAAGTATTATGTCTGTGACATGATCATAACCCCTGTCTAACTGGTCACCTGTCTCTTTGGAGCGTACCCACAGCTTATAAAATATATAAAAGCCTCTTACACCGCTTGCCACCAAATCTGTTACCCACCCGCTGATACCTATTACCAGCTAAGGGTATTCAATAGTTGGTATGCGTTAAAGCCTAAGCGTAAGACGAACTGGTAACACACATTCTCTCCCCCCCCCCACCCCCTCTCTCTCTCTCTCTCTCTCTCTCTCTCTCAAGGTGATCACTGGCATAGCCTTCGCTCTCTCTCTCTCTCTCTCGACTCGCAACCTCTCTCTCTCTCTCCATTCTAACAGGTCATCAAAAATAGACATTTAGTGGAAGCCAAGCATTACTTGAATAACTCAGATTCTTACAGGATAACTAAATGGAATGATAACTCAAAGTTCAGATCACACAGATAACCCCCGGTATTTTAATAGTCTTAATCAGTAATTAGTCACACCAATTAGCTCTCCTCCATACAGGACTCTCTGTCCCCCCTCACTAGGACACTTAGTCCCCTCCACTAGAATCGCCTGTTACAAAGACACGAGAACATACTCGTAAGCACACATTATTGTAAAGACAAAGTCAAAGATTAAACATTTTTACCAGGTATCAAACAAGCTATCCCTTTGGCTAAAGTAAGATACACTTACCCATTACAGCCTGGAATATCACACACAGAAGTAAATAAACTTTCGCAGAGCTATCCCAGAATTCTGCCTTTCTCCCACAGACCTCTCTGTAAGTCTCTCCATAGATTTGGCTAAAGATGCCATTATGAATGGAAGAGGTGCACACATACATATGAATTCACACAGAACTGGTCACAACTAGTTTTCAAAGGCACTTGAACAAGACCCCATGAACTGATGAACATTGACCCGCTTAAACAAACTTCTTCGTATTACTCCATTCCAGAAATGATTTATCAGCTTTCTCAGGTCAACGCTTCAGACTGTCTCTATGGGTAGTCTGCGCATTCCAAAAAGGTCACAGCACATCACATTGGCATATTAAACATATTGTTAATTATAGCCCCTTTCATCTGACATATATAATATATATATATATATATATATATATATATAATATATATATATATATGTGTGTTGTGTGTGTGTGTGTGTGTGTGTGTGTATACATATATATATTAAATAATTTCATGTGTTTCTCGGCAACATTGACGTAACAAGAATGTAATAAAGTTGGGATTCCAGACGTAGAATGCTGACGTTTCTTCTCAGAGAATCTTCTCTTGGTTAATTTTGCTTCTTAGCAAAGGTAATTTCTTGTTCTTTTTACTTTCTCTTTCGCGTTATTGTTACCTGGGGTAATCCTAGACAAGGGTGTGAAGTATTTCTACATTATAAATAATACAGATACTTTTACTTCATATGTAAATTACTCACTACTTACGACAGTTAACATTGTGAAATACTTATAAAATCATCGACGTGATAGATACTTTTAATTTATACGTAAGTTGCTCACATCAGCTACGTATGTATAAGAGCTAAGGCATTTGTTTTTGTACTGAAGTTCCCGACTGGCTCTCTCTCTCTCTCTCTCTCTCTCTCTCTCTCTCTCTCTCTCTCTCTCTCTCTCTCTCTCTCTAGCCATTAAGAGGCATGTAGTAAATAGATAATTGTTCAATTAAGCTTTCAGATGTTTTTCAGAGGTATTTGTTATAGAATATATCATCCATTTCGTCTCTTTTGCTTTATGACTATTAACAGACCAAGGTTTGCCTCAGTCAGCCACCCAAGAAGTCCTAGCATATAAGAAAATATTACAATCGCCATTGACATATGATAAATATATTCATAAAAAAGACATACTAGTATCTGCTGAGTGATAGCTCTTAATACTACAATTACCATTCAAATGTACTAAATTTTCATTCATGTAAAACATAGTTTTTACTGACTGATATACCATGAAACCAAGTGTCAGTCAGACATAATAAATATTCAGTCATATAAACATCATATCTGCTGATTGATATATCATAATACTACAATTGCCATTTAAACGTAACGAATATTCATTCATAAAAATCATAGTATCTCTCGACTAACATTCCCTTTAAAGTGTTAGGTCATTTTTGGGGCAGGCGCGTCGCCACAGGACCCTCGATACATTAATTACGAATCTTAAGCGAGGCCAAGTTTGGATCCAGACTCGTTATCAGCCACATTCATGTCCGAGAGAACTTTTCGCAAAATTTCGGAGGAGGTTTATTGACACAAAGTTAGAGGCGCGATTTCGGGTGCAGTCGATATTTCACGGCAGTTTCGACGGAATACAGGAAGCGTCCTGATTCGTTGCTTGTTTTGTTTTAAATAATAGTTTTGCAAATTTGTTTTGTTTCAATTGATTTTCATGAAAACTTTTCTTCATTATCTGTGACCCAATACCAAACCATTGGCGTCTTCTGTTGCGTTGGGAGCGTCTGCTAGAAGGTTGAAGAGTGTTTATATTGGGTGTGGAGTCTTTCATTGGGTTTGAAGAGTTTCTATTGGGGTTGAAGAGTCTTCTATTGGGTTGAAAATCCTTCTTTTGGGGTTAAAGAGCCTCTATTGTTTTGAGGGTTCTCCTGTTGGGTTGAAGTCTCTTATTGGGTTTAAAGAGTTTTTATTGGGTTGAAGAGGCTTCTGTTTGGTTGAAGAGTCGTCTATTGGGTTGAAAGTCTCTCTTAGGTTGAAGAGTCGTCTATTGGGTTTAGTGTATCCTATTGGGTTGAGAGTTTTATTGGACTGAAAAGTCGTCGATTGGGTTTATAGGGTCTCTTAGGTTGAAGAGTCGTCTATTGGGTTGAGAGTCTCTTATTGGATTTAAAGAGTTTATATTGGGTTGAAAAGTCTTCTATCGGGTTTAAAGTCTCTCTTAGGTGGAAGAGTCTATTGGGTTTAGTGTATTCTGTTGACTTTAGAGTCTTCTATTTGGGTCGAAGAGTTCAGAGGTCCACAAAAGGCCTTTTACTTTTTCAACACTTTATTACACTGGCATAAGGCCGGTCTATATCAAATTTCAAAAGTACTGGGATTAATTCTTTTTAGCATTTAAAGTGAACTTCAGGAACCTAAAATATATCTTCAGTAAAACTTTAAACACACACACACACTCACACACATACACACGTAAAAGGTTTGTCATTTTCTCCCAGATTTTGAGATGTATCATCTTTCAAATATTCCTCAAGAAAGGTGTCATCCAAAATTCTAGTTTACTCGTTAGATCTATAAGTCACTTAGATCCAAAGTTTCAATGACAACTGTCCATAATGTTTTTATGTAAGAGTTAATGAATGCTCTTCATTCGAATGTCAATCACGAATAGATACTTTTACTGATGGGGTTTAACTAGGAAAGCGAAGGGTTTCAAAGCTGATGTATTTTCATAAATAGTGGCCGTATTGCAAATGTGTTTGAATATGTATTTGAGTGTGTGTGTGTGTGTGTGTGTGTAGTTGTGTCTCAACATAAAATGTAACAGAATGCCTGCTGCATGCATATGATCAAACGCAGTACTCTGATTACCACCTTTGAAATAAAAATAACCTAATTACACGCCAAACTATTTATCATAAAAGACGAACAATGAATATCAATGAGAAAACCGAAAGGGGTCTTTCTTCGTTATCTACATAAAAATTGCTTTTGAGGTCCACATTCACCTATGAATAATATTCTCTTGCTTCATTATTTCAATACAAATAATTTACTTACTCATCAGTCCAGCAACTGGGTCGGCGGTTTCCATGGCGTCAGATTGAGCGGCTCGTGAATAGGCAAATTAGTCTTTCGCAGATCTGTTTTCAAATAGAGCTGGAAACTGGAACTGATTGCGATTGATGAAGCTGTGTGGCAGATATAAATTTATTTATGACGGTGAATGCTTGCAAGAGACAAAGGCAAGTTGCAATAGAATGAGATTTGGGTAGATGGGGTCTGATACTCTGACTGAACTGTTGATTTTGTTAGTGATAAATGACTGTAATAATAATAATAATAATAATAATAATAATAATAACAATAAAATAATAACAACAATAATAATAATAATAATAATAATAATAATAATAATAATAATAATAATAATAATAATAATAATAATAACAATAATAATAATAACAACAATAATAATAATAGTAATAATAATAATAAAATAATAACAACAACAATAATAATAATAATAATAATAATAATAATAATAATAATAATGATAATAATAATAATAACCAAGTATATAATTAATTAACTGTCAACCTCACAGTATCATTTATGCTGCATTAAGTATTGTATCTTGTGGGACCAGATCACTGTTATCCAAAAGGAAGGAAAAAGGAAAGATTTTCAAAATTGTTTTGCATATGAAAATCAGATCCTCGAACTTAGGGTTTTATGATATATAGATCGTATTCATTCGTTGATTGAAAAGAAAACAAAATCAAAACGCATTCCGATCTGAATCTCCCTAATCTCCAGAAACATCATGAAATGTTTTCTCATATTTCGTTTGTGCAGCATTGATCGTTTTTTTGGTCTCTTGATCACTACTTTCTTCTTCTTATATTTCCATTTAACTTGAACTTCTTATTAACGTCTAAACAGCCGTAGTTATTAATAAGTCTATTGTGGTTTTATCCTCTGGTGTTTGCCGTCCGTCTTGAGCGAGCGTCTGGAATCTGGGAGTGACTTGTATCCTAGCAGTTTGATAGTATATTCCAAGGGTTAGAAACAGTTCAGTATATAGAATTTCTCAGCCTGATTGACCGAGGATAATTATGCTGTCATTCATCCTCCCCTGAGATCAGTTTCCCTAAATCCTTCTGGGTCGAATCTCAATCAAATGTCCATTTTCATACTGCTTCATTGGGTACGATTAATCTCAGTTGTGTCAGACTTCAATGTCATCTAAGAAATAAAACTATAAGATCGCATTGCTTGAAAGTGACCCAGGAAAACATGTTTCTTGGCACAATGACAGAAATGATCCAAATTCTTGTTTTCTCTTGGGATAATAATTAGTACCTGCTGTCATTCAAGCGAAGATGCAATGCAACACTACGCGAAAATAATTTCCCTGGTATTTTGATTATTTATATTTATATCTCTTTATCTGTTAAACGATTAATCTATGTTTTATTTTTTTAATAACTGATCTCTTTCTTTCTGTATTTCCTCTTATTATCCGGATTGGCCAAGGATATGCCAGCATCATCAGGTTTCTACCAAATTTCATGGATTTTAATAACTAAATTGGAAAGGAAATATCGTTTTTAATGAATCATAAATATCTTCGGGGTTTCAAGTAATATATACAATAGTCAAGACTGTTGTACAAAAGATTAAAAATCTTAGCATATTAAAGACTCTTTTATGTAAATATTTTTCCAAAAATGTTCAAAGCAGTGGTTTAATTTCGTTATATTTGTTGATGTAGATTTCTGGCGCTGTGAAGCCTTTAGTTAATGGAGATGAGACATAAATTGACGCAAATTGCCTAATTATTATTCTATTAGAGCTAAAGCATTTTGTGCTACTGGATATTTCGAAAGCATATGACGTCAGTATATCAAATAGACTCCAGAATAATTATATTATTTTTGATAAAAGGCTAAAAAAAAAATTCTCCTTATGACAAAGTCTAAGTTGCATTTCGGGTAATATGTAATCACGGTGAAATTGATTTCTGATTGAAGGTTCATATTTAGAGAATGTTTTGCATCTATTATATTTTAATTCGACTGCCTTTCTATCGTCAGTACGCTAATATGATACTACAACCATATTAAGAACCATTTTACAATACCTCTTATTATATCTGACTAAGATATATTACATCCCAGGTGTTGCATCACACCTTATCAAGGGGTTACGTCACACCCGGGAGCTGGAAAACCACCTGGGGAATTTCGTGAGGTAGAGAGAGAGAGAGAGAGAGAGAGAGATTCAACACACGTTGAATCTAGAGTGAGGTTTATCCCGTTGGGAGGTTGTCTGCAGTATCTCTTCAGCCCTGAGCAGCATCCGCCTTTTTACCATTTACTTTACCTCCAGTCCTGCTTCCTTTTATAAATACCTTGCTGTCCAACCCTCTGATTATGACTTCTTAGTGTGACTGAGGGATTTTCTTCCAGTTCCGCCTTTGGATCCTTGCTGGCGTCACAACTACTAAGGTTAGGGAGAGAGAGAGAGAGAGAGAGAGAGAGAGAGATGAATTAATTATAGGAGGACTTTTTGGAGTCACTCTACTAATGTCACTGACGCAGATGAGAGAGAGAGAGAGAGAGAGAGAGAGAGAGAGAGAGAGAGAGAGAGAGAGAGAGAGAGATTTTTATGAATTAATTATAGGAGGGTTTTCTGGTGTCACTCTACTAATGACACTGACGCAAATGAGAGAGAGAGAGGAGAGAGAGAGAGAGAGAGAGAGAGAGAGAGAGAGAGATAAAATGATTGCATTTTATTGCGTGAACTTGCTAACTGAGCCAATGTTGAAAGGTTTGAAAATCGTGACCAGCAGAACCAAACACCATAAACCTTCTCTCAGCAGTCTCCCAAACAAAAACAAAAGAGCTGCATTAAAACTCTAGGGTTCTACAATTATAATCGGCAAAACGTAAAACTCGACCGTAGAAGGGAAATGAGAAATTCGCCAAATGAACGAGGAAATTCCGTTCGCGCGAAGCGATCAAGCTCGTTCAAACCAATGGAGAAAGTTAGAATGAGATATTAATATCTCTCTCTCTCTCTCTCTCTCTCTCTCTCTCTCGTAACACACACACGCATATGTATATATGCGTGTATGTTTAAAAATAAGTCAGGCATGTCTGTGATGAGAAATCCCCACACAAACACACGCATATACATACACACATGAAGCACACACACACACATATACATATGTGTATGTGTGTGGGTGGGTGCGTGAGTGTGTGTCTGTTTGTCTCAAACACAATCACACGTGTGTGAGTTAGTGTGCGTGCAGGCGTGTGTGTGTATGTGTTTAAAAGTAAGTCATGCATGCATGTGACAGGAAATTTACACACGCATACACGCACAAACACACAGCATAAATGTCTTTTCACAGACACACGTGTGTATGTGGTGCGTGTTTTTCTCTCACACACAATACACATACATATATACATATGCATGTGTGTTGTGTGTGTGAGAAATTAAAACAAGCACCACATACACACGTGTGTCTGTGAAAAGACGTTTATGCTTTGTATTTGTGTGAATTTCCTGTCACATGCATGCATGACTTACTTTTAAACACATACACACACACGCCTGCACGCACACTAACTCACACACGTGTGATTGTGTTTGAGACAAACAGACACACACTCACGCACCCACCCACACACATACACATATGTATATGTGTGTGTGCCTCATGTGTGTAAGTATATGTGTGTGTTTGTGTGGGAATTTCTCATCACAGACATGCCTCATTTATTTTTAAACATACACACACACACACATATTTACATATACATGTGTGTGAGAAAAAACACACACCACATGTGACTGTGACAAGAAATTTGTGTGTGTTTATGTGTGCATGTGAATGTTCTGTCGCAGACATGCATGACTTATTTTTTAACACACACACACACATCCATGCATGCACACAAACACATATAAATGCACACAAGTATGTGTGTATGTATATGTCTGTGTTTGAGAGAAATAGACACACTCCCACACATACACACTGCAAAACATGTTCCCACGCGTTCGGGGTAAGTCGAATGAAATGTTAGCAATTCGATCGCTGATGGATCTGGCATTCAGGAGATTTACATTAGGCCTCACCCAATGCTGCATGCATAAGACACATCACCAACTCTCAAATTCTTGTTAGCCCCGCCTACTGGACTGCTCATTGGGGTGAGTTAGTGGTGTGATGTGACTCTTGATGAGCAGTCCAGTAGGTGGGGCTAACAAGGATTTGGAAGGAGTTGGTGACGAGTTTTACGCATGCGGCATGGGGTGAGGCCTAGTGTAAACTCACTTCAACGCCTGATATACCAGCGAATTCGACCCAACTTCCAGATCCATCAGCGATCGAATTGTGAACATTTCATTTGACTTACCCCGAACGAGTGGGAACATGTTTCGCAGTGTGAGTGTCATACACACACACATATATACATATGTGTGTGTCTATTTCTTTCAAACACACACATATACATGCACACATACTTGTGTGCATATATATGTGTTTGTGTGCAGCCATGGATTAGTGTGTGTGTGTGTTTAAAAATAATTCATGCATGTCTGTGACAGGAAATTCACCTACATATAAACACACACACGCATGCGTATATATGCGTGTGTGTGTGTTTAAAAATAAGTCATGCATGACAATGACAGGAAATTCTCACACACACACACACACATACATACACATATGCAAGCATATACACACACATATGCATGCATGTATGTGTGTGTGTTTGTGTGGGTGTACGTATATATATGTGTGTTTAAAAGTAAGTCATGCATGCATGTGACAGGAAATTCACACACACACACACACATACACACACAAACACACAACATAAATTTCTTGTCACAGAGACATATGTGTATGTGGTGCGTGTTTTTTTCTCACACACCATACACACGCATGCATATGTATATACACATGTATACATATGCGTGAGTATTGTGTGTGAGGAAAAAAATGCACACCACATACACATATGTCTCTGTGACAAGAAATTCATGCTGTGTGTTTGTGTGTGTGTGTGTGAATTTCCTTACTTACTTTTAAACACACACACACGCCTGCATGCACACAAACTCACATGTGTGTATGTGTTTGAGACAAACAGACACAATCACACACCACACACACATATATACATGTATATACACACATATATGTGTGTGTGTGCTTGCATGAGTGTATGTATGTGTGTGTTTGAGACAAACAGACACACGCTTAATATGCAATTATAAAAATAAGTCACATATGTAAGTAAGTGACAAAGTATTCACACACACACACACACACACAAATATTAAGCCACAGATTTCGACCAATATCGAGTCCCCTGTACCCTGGGAAGAACTGGCCCCCAAGGGGAATTATAGTCAAAAGTGCCTGGGGGGAGGCACTTGTAAGCTACAACGCCCCTCGGGTGCCAGATCTTCCCAAGGCATGGGGACTCGATATTGGTCGAAATCTGTGGCTTAATATTTGTGTGTGTGTGAGTACTTTGTCACTTACACACATGACTTTCATTTTTAGATCATATACTAAGCTGCGAATATCGCCTCATATCGAATTCCTAAACCTTGGAAACAACTGCCACTCGAGGGGAATTATAGATAAGTGCCTGGGGGGAGGTACTTGTTACTTATAACTCCCTTTGAGGGGTTTTGGGGGGGAGGTTAAAGATATTCCCAAGGCATTTGGGAACTCGATATCGAGCGACATAGGTCACTTAATATTTTTTCTATTACATATTAAGCTTCAAATACCACCTAATATCAAATTCCTAAACCTTGGGAATACCTACCACTCAAGGGGGATTATAGTCAAGTGCCTGGGGGGAGACACCTGCCATAACACCCCTTGGGGGGAAGGGGAAATTATTCCGAAGGCTTTGGGAACTCGATATTAAGCAACATTAGAGGCTTAATAGTTGTGTGACCCATTTTCTTTGCAATAAATATCGAATAACTACGAATTCCTTCAGCTTGGAAGAAACTAAAACTCAAAGGGAATGATAATCAAGTGCCTGGGGGGAGACACTTATTGGTTCTGATTCCCTTTGGGTGGTAGTTGTTCCAAAGGCGAAGGGAACTCGATATCAGATGATATTTTTTGAGGATCTTCTGAAAACAAAGTCACTCACACAAACTTAAACAGAAAATTCCGTTCCACACAAAACTAAAATTAATCATTTTTAAAATTTTGGGGTGGAATTTTAGCCTTTTCTGTTTTCTTTTTTGATAATTTCTAAGCTAAAATTAATTTTTCACACAACACTTAACACTTAATTTTTTTTACATTTTTGCATTTTGTTACTTTTTAGGATTTTTTTTTTTTTTTTTTTTTTGTGGGGATATCACTATCCACCTTTTCTGTTTTTTTCTATAATCACTAAACTAAATCACTTATCACTAATATTTTTTTTCTTACACTTTAGCATTTTGTACTTTTTTAGGGTTTTTTTATTTTTATTTTTTTTTTTGGGGGGGGTTAGGGATATCAGTATCCACCTTTTCTGTTTTTTCTATAATCACTAAACTAAAACACTTAACACTAATATTTTTTTTTACACTTTTGCATTTTGTACTTTTTTGGATTTTTTTACATTTTTAATTTTTTTTTTTGGTGGGGATATCACTATCCACCTTTTCTGTTTTTTCAAAAAAAAATACTAAACAATAATTAATTTTGGCATAGCACTTGACACTAATTCCTGTTCCTTGAACTCTCCAGTACAACGCTCTTCGCCAACTCCTTCGTCCTTTCTTGACCTCAGAAGAAGTCGCCCAAAGTTGCCTTACGTTGGCTCCTTCGAGGCTCCTGGTCGGTTTTCCTCTTCTGTCCTTTAGTCTTGACAATTTCCATGACCTCTTTAAAGAAGGCAACTGCGTCCTCTTCTTTCCCTCGGACGATGCAATTCTTGGAGGTCTCGTCCTTCCTAGGGCCTTGGAAGGTGACCTTGTGGTCAGTGGTCATTCTCCTGATGTTCTGGCCTCCTATCCCAATGACCATAGCTCGTTCCTCCCTGTCAAGGACGATTCTGTACTGGTCCTCTCCTACCTTGGTCAGACCTCGGACAATTTCCTGCTCGGGGAAATTCCTTCCTCCACTTCCTCTTTGAGCAGTGGGCTTCATGGCTTCCCTGACGTCTAGGCACGCCTTCTCAACATCCATTAACCGACCTTGTATTATGACGAAGTCATCGGTTCTCTTGTTGACGATGATCCTGACGCTGTTGTCCTTCTCGATCTTCCTCAGGTTGTCGCCATTGCGGCCGACTAGAAGGCCCTTACGCTGAGCTTCGACTTCCAAATGATACTTGCCTGGGCAAACTCTGCTTAATCCTTCAGTCTTGATATCACAACTCCTTACGTTAACCTCTTCCAGGATGAACTGAAGGTGGTCGTGGGCTTTTTTGACCTGTTGCAGATCTCCTCCCAAAAAGCCAATTTCCCTTTGGTCGTCTTCCTTTGGGAGAACCAGGTCCACTTTGAACAGGCCCTTGATTTCCTTACCCCCTTGTCCATCGAGGTCAACAAGGTGGCGTCTGCTCTCAAGGCCTAAGTTGAATTCGTACCAATCCAAGCCCACGAGTTTCAGATCGTTTTCCGTGGGCCAGTCCTTGACATTGTCAATCATTTCCGATATTATCCTCTCAGCTCTTTGGGCTTTGTCGAGTGGGCCAAAGATGCTGATGTAACCGCGCTCATCATTTTGGTCTGGGAGGTATATGGTCACTTCCAATTCCCTGATGAGCTTCCGCAGGGTTACGTCTTGTGGCCCTCTTATGGCCTCCCTAAACTCCTGATCAACAAGCATGACAAAGTCTTCTTTCCCAACAGCGAAAAGTGCTTCCGACACTTTAGGCAGTTCATTCAAGTCGAAGACCTTATCTACTCTGAACTTGATCTCTTTGAAGACCTTCTCAACATTCTTTTTAGGTCCTATGAGCTGAACCGTCCTCGATCCATCGTTCTTGACGTTCATCATGACTCCATGATCATTCCTGGCCATCTTGGCGAATTTTCCTCCTCTGCCAATGATCATTCCCAAGTCCAGGTCCTTCTCGCACACGAAGGCGAAGGTTTTGCCTCCGCAGTGTTTGAGAATCCCGCATCGTTTGGCTAGAGTCGTTTTCCAGTTACATGTACTTCGGCCAGGTCGTTCTGTTTTGGTGGGATTAACAGGTTTCGTTCGTGAGTCACCCACAGGGCCACCACAAGTCTTCTCTTCAGGAAGAACCTTCGCAATGTTAGCATACGACAACTTTCCTGCCGCTTTCTCAGTCGTTGCTAGAGATTCTTCAGAGCCACGAGCCTGCTCTTCTTCATGAGGAGGAACAGTTTCCTCTTGTTCTTCTATAGAGCTAATTTTTTCTGCCTCTTCTTTCAGGGTGACCTCTCCCTCCTCCTCTTTCTCCTTGAGAGGAGCTTTTCCATTTTCCACTACTGGAGTTGGATCTTGTTCCTCCTCTTTTTCCTCTGTATGATTGCTTTCCTCTTCTTTTTCTCGAATTGGGGCCTCTGTCTCCACTTTTTCCTCTTGGTGATCTTTTTCCTTTAGGAGAGCATTGTCCTCTTTTGCTTGAGGAGGAAGACTGGGTTCCCTTGGGGGCAAAGATTTCAGCACAAATCTGGTCATACCATCTTGCCCATCCTCTTCAGGAGCCTCTCGAAGGGATATTCCAACTATCACCTTCTGCCTCTTTTCTTCGACCTCCCAGTCATCTTCCTCAATCATTTCATCATCGCTCTCGAATGACATATCGTCATCCTCCTCCTCATCCCAATCTTCTGGTAATTCCTCCAGGACGGGGAAAGTCTTACGTTGCACAATGAAAAAGGTCTGTTTCTTCACCTTTGCCTGTTTGGGAACCCTTTTCAGTATGGCAGCAAAATTCAGATTATTTTCGGCCTCCTGTATCGATTCCTCAGGAGGAGGAGGAGGAGGAGAGGAGAGTTCTAAACTTTCCAGTTCTTCGCCACCAACGACATATCCTTGCCTTTCCTGCTCTTCTAGAATTTCTTGGATATGCACGAAGGCCATCTCGACGCGATTCTCAGCACCCTCCAAATAGGCAACTTCTTCCTCGACGTCGTCTTCGGGAAGGACCAGGCGAACATTGTAGAACTTAGTGAATTCACTGACTTCTTGTCCTATTTTCCGGAGAATGAGTTTCTCCTCCTTTGCTAACGGGAATTCAAACAGATCTCCACGAATCCATTTGATTTCCTTCTTCAGCTTGAGGGGAACATTTTCCTCGCAGGGGACCTCATCGACGTTCTCTACCTGGCCATCTTCTAGTTCTTGATCTTTCGCAGAACTCGTCAATTCTTCTGGATCAGGCGTCTCCACAGTATCTTCTGTCACCTCCTCCTTCTCCTCCTCTTCTGCTTCTTTATCTTCCTCTTCAAAGACTTGCTTGTCCTCTTCTTCTACGGTATTAGGCAAGACATCTTTTTCTGTTTCAGGCAAGTCCTCTTTTTCTGTTTCAGGCAAGTCCTCTTTATCTGTTTCAGGCAAGTCCTCTTCATCTGTCTTAGGCGCTTCGTCTTTGTCCACTTCCTCTTCCAAGTTTCTCTCATCCTCTAGTGCCTTAGGTGCTTCCTCTTCGTCCATGTCTGTCAATACATTGTCCTTTTCGCTGTCCAAAGTCCAGAGCTCTTCTGCCATCTTCTTCAGCCTTTTAGCCAAGAGCATTGTAATGACGAATCCGTTCAGGAACAGGAACATTTTAGGCCAAAATACTAGTTGATCCAAATTATGGAGAACCTCCTCCGATGCTGCGCCCTGGACTGTGCTCCTTACTAAGAGTTGCAGACGTCCATCGCAGGCCGAGAGAGAAGGTTCTTCGTACTGAATAAGAGATGATAATCCGATATAGTCCAGGATGAAGTGCAGAATGCGGCGCACTCTGTTCTCCCTCCTGAAATCCAACAGGTCCTGACGAGCATTATCACAACAATGGAACTCTGCTACAAGAGCAGCTCTCCAGTTGAAACCGCCCGCCATAACAATCCTGAGCAATAAAATCAATCCGGCTGCAAAAGCTGGGAATGCGTTCAAGAAAACTTCTTGAGAAATCATTGTGATAAATGATACCGATACAGACGCCTCTCCTCAAGCTTAGTTTTGTTTTATGCCACTCGATTTTTGGTGGGGATTCCTGGATCCTGTGCTTCCATGAAGACTGGGGATTCCCGGATCTTGTGCTTCCCTGAAGACTGGGGATCCCCGGAGTCTCTACTAGACTGGCTTTTCTGAGGTCTTCAGAACTTGGTGACCATTGTCTGATTATTCCTCGCTCAATTAATTATCTAAAGAATCTTTTACATTCAATTCTTTCCACATGAAATCAATTTATATTTCTTGAAGTGTGTGTAGACATCTAGTATGTATGCATATACAAGCAATTCAATCTATGCATGAAAATATTCATAAAAAATATTTGCTCTTGGCGTGTGCATAGGGATACGTAATGATGTATGTAGAAGGTATTCAATGTAGGCATGGAAATATTCATGATTATAGCTCTTGAAGTGTGTTTGTGTGTGTATTCATGCATGTATGTAAAAGGCATTCAATCACTGATGACATTATTCATGCATAAAGTTCTAGAAGTGTGTATGTATTTATATATGTATGCATGTTCAAGGAATTCAAATTATGCATGGAAATATTCATTCATATAGTTCTTGAAGTGTGCGCGTGTATTCATGGATGTACGTATGCACGAAGAATTCAATTTATACACGAACCATGAAAATATTCATGCATATAGTTCTTGAAGTGTGTGTATGTATGTATGCATTCATGTATAGTCAGGGGGCCAAGGGTCCAAATTTATTTTTTCGTTCCAACCACTTTGTGTAAAGCTACTACCATTATTATTTGATAGACTAACTCTAAGTACACCATTTGAGACCGGTAGTAGGATTGCAAGCGTGTGTTAGGTTAAAAAATATTGCCTTTTGTAAAGAATATGCTTTATTGATTTATCCAGGCAATTTTGACTTACCTTCATGATTAAGTCAGTTGTTCCAACTCACATATAAATAAAAATCATACCAAAATGACTCAGCATAGGCATACTATAAGAGTAGTTAACTCAAAACCGTTGATTTAAACTTTGCTTTGACTTATAGGGGTTTAAAATTCAAAGTTCCTTGACAAATTTATTTTTTTTAACTGTTAGACATAACGTGCTGTTTTTAATTCAATTTTCATGAAGTCATGATAGTAGTGATGAAAAATAATTCCCTTTTGTTCCTGCTTGACTTGTTAAAAATAGTAAAGAAATTATTTGCGGGCAGTTCAGAGAACATAATATACTCTTACTCCCTATTTCATTCAATCTAAGCATCAACCATAAAAAAATCGGAAACTCTAAGTTTTGTTTGTCCTGCATAAGCTAAAAGGTAACCTGACTCAAGAATATTGTTTTTTTCATTATCACCAGGCTGAAATAAGACCATATGTATGTCTTCAATTTGTAATTACCATTATTGCATTATGCAAATACAATCACATAGTCATTATTAGGGGAATTCAAACACAAAAACAAAATAGTGAAACATACTCATATGAAAAATTATATTTTTCAACAAGTGCATTGAAATATGAAGTAGATAAATACCTAATAATGACTACGTGATTGTATTTGCAACATGCAATAATGGTGATTACAAATTGAAGACATACATATAAATGTTCTTATTTCAGCCTGGTGATAATGAAAAAAACAATAATCATGAGTCAGGTTACCCTTTAGCTTATGCAAGACAAACAAAACTTATGTTTCATAAGTCACAAAAAAGCTGCAAAATACATTTGAACCTATCAGCATGTCATTCATAAAAAATGGGAAAATCAGTTTTGCTGAGCTTGCATAAGCTAAAGAGCAACCTGAGTCAAGAATATTGTTTCTTCATTATCACCAATCTAAAATAAGAACATTTATATGCATGTCTTCAATATGATGTCACCATTATTGCATATTGCTAATAAAATCACATTGTCATTTATAGGCAAATTTACACATTAAAAACAAAATAATGAAACATACTCATATGAAAAACTACATTTTTCAAGATGTGAAGCGGAATATGAAAGAGATAAATATCAAAATACTTATGATTAATAAACACAAAAAAAATATTGTAAAATACATTTTAACCTATCAGCATGTCAAGTCATATGAAATGAGGAGCATCTATCTTGAAAGTATGTACAAACTCAACAACACCTCATCATTGACTTGGTTGTTTAATATATCCGTTAAAATGAATTATATTATACAAAAGTATCGTTTAATTTGTGTTTGCAAATAGAACATTATTGTCATTTATGGCATCATCGTCAGTATAATCATCCAAGTCAGCAGCTGGGTCATTATGAGGGTTGCTGCATTCTGCTCTACAGCCACAGGCAAATAAACAAGGAATTCGGTTCCTACTGCAGGTACAGCGAGATGTGCATTTCCTTGTTTTGAATCCACACTTTAATTTCCCTACTGACTATTGTTCTCGGTAACCTAAAGCAAGAAGTCATTCTTTTTGGCGCTAGAGTTCTCAGCTAGACCGGGCGGTGGGGCTTATCCAAAGGGTAGCTTAAGAGATAATTCCTTTAAACTTCATGGTTTAATAGGCTTGGCCCACCTGTATTTAGCCTGTCAAAGGTAACAGGAAAAGTGGCAACGTCTTTCGAAACAGTTGTCACGTTTATAAATGCGATTTCTCATTTTATTTACAAATAAAATTATAATCACAATATGTGAACGCTGAAGTTCAACAAAACATGCTAAAAACTTTAAACTACCGATTTATTGATTCATGTGTTATAAAGTTAGGTATTCAAAACTGGATTCTGGTAAATGTGGCAACAGGGTTTTTACCCAAAGACGAAAACAATCTATCATTTTAGATCTGTCGAACTATAGAAGCATTCCTCAAAACTTTTCCCTTCTTCTTTTTAATATAACTGCTTTCAATTTTACCGTACCTATCATGACAGTCATGCTCAATGACTACACTGTCACCAAGATCTGATGGCTGAAAAGGATCATACTAATCTCTATCAAAATCATCTGAACACAAAACTTCATCCAAAATAGCTTTGCCTTCAACAGAGAAGCCACCGACACAGAGAATATTCCCTTTTTCTTGTTTCACAATATCCGGAGCTCTTGCATAAAATCTACATTGCCGTAACTCAACATAGCGGTAATATTATAGCTCGGTGATTAATTATATCGCCGTAGTAGCTATAAAGCTGCTTATTTAATGAGCAATCACGTACGTTCAATGAATACTGGAGTTTCCGAGTGCTGATTGGCTCTCACACGACAATAACAAAAGCGCTGATTGGCTGATCGGCCGCTCGGAGTGTGACATTAGTCTCAAAGTAGATATTTCATGTAACGGCTCTCCAGAAACATGCCAAGGTAAAATTACTACCCGCCGGATGGCGTAAAACACCATGCTTGATGATAGAAATTCCTAAACATATGTCGTCACAAGTATGGGAAACAGTCACTCTCGTTGGGCGAAAAACGCACCGTATGAAAACCAATTTTCGACAACAATGGAGGCGGCGCGAAGTATCCTTCTTTACACCACATTCTTTTCGAGTGATTGAGAATGGAAGTGGCTCATAAAATGTTTTTCGAGTAATAATATCAATTAATTTTGTAAGGAAAAATAAGAAAACACAGAGTTCCCATAATAAAATGACAAATCGAATGTGACCGATGACACTAAACGAATTTGCTGAAAGGTATTTAACGAAGATTATTGTTTGTTTTGTTTGTTTGTATGGTGCTTTTACGTTGCATGGAACCAGTGGTTATTCAGCAACGGGACCAATGGCTTTACGTGACTTCCGAACCACGTCGAGAGTGAACTTCTATCACCAGAAATACACATCTCTCAAGCGATCATGAAAACCTAGTTTTATGTATATTCACCTGAATCTCTTTTTTGAATTATTCTTCCATCAAGAATTAGATACTGAGATTCATTAACTTAGTTTTAGATGGCGAGACCCTAAGATCTAGCAAAAATATGAAGTGAAATTACTATTTTCTTTGTTCATACACTGAAATGTTTTAATAAATTAATCCACCTTGAAAATTTTGTATTTCATTATTTTTAGTAAAAAATTAATTGTCTTCAATTTTTCTGGGCCCCGTGATTTACACTAAAAGTAAAAAATATATCTATTTATTTTTTATCATTTTTGGGGTGAGTCTTAGGACTGGCATTAAATCAACTCGAGTAGCACGTATAGAGTAGATACTTTCGTTCTTTGTCATGACCCTGTTCTGTTGCTTTCCCGAATCTCAGGCTTCGAATTCGTTGAAATTATTCAGGGTCCAAAGTTACAACAACAATAAATTATTCAAAATACCATCAAAAATAGCAAAAAGAAAAAAAATTCAACACTGAGTTATACAGTTGCAACAACTCTGGGCAATTACTGCTAATGACCACATTTAAATTCATTGTCTATTTCCTTACATTCTCCAAAATAATGACCGCCAGGAGAGAGAGAGAGAGAGAGAGAGAGAGAGAGAGAGAGAGAGAGAGAGAGAGAGAGAGAGAGAGAGAGAGAGAGAGAGAGAGAGAGAGAGAGAGAGAGAGAGAGAATGCTTTTGAACAATTATTGTAAAAAAACAATAAACACTGAGAGAGAAAATTATTTCCAATAATGATTTTAAATAACCTGAAGACATTATAGCATACAACCCATAGAGAGAGAGAGAGAGAGAGAGAGAGAGAGAAAGATGAACGTATCATAAACGGTATTAAACTGGACCTGAACTGGAATTCCAGAAATGAGCTAGTGCTTCCAACCTCAGTAAGCTGTGTATGATTCAGGTAGAAACTCCACTACTGCAAAAAATAAAATAAATGAATAAATAAATAAAAGTTAAAAAAAAATAACTGGGGGATATAATAAAAGTTTCCACCTGAGAATATTATAAATAGACTACTTAGAATAACACTTAAGAGGTGGCGTTTTTCTCCCTTACGTCAATGCCATTACTTTGTTCGGTCAGAAACGATCACAGTATAAGTACCACTGACCATTTACCAAACTTTGACGTAAGACTGACTCATTGGTGATAGAAATTATTTTCGAATATTTCCTTTTTGCTCTTCAAATTCTATCTGTGATCCTGAAACTGTGCTATTGTTATTTTTAAAGTTTTCTTAAAACAATTAAGGCTACAGTACAGATTACATGATGCCATGATACAGGATAACACAAGAAAAAGAGCAGTTCAATTCTCTTGCTTTCGCTTTAAGGAAAATATGGCCTTCAAAGAGAGTCTTGCTTCGTTCCAATTATCTTCAACCATTCGTAACTAATGACGAAATATTCTTCAGCATAAAGCATCCATTTTAGTTCCTTCATTCTCCACAGAGGAAAGGAAATTACAGCAGCTCGGTGATCAAAATTTTTAAAACCGAAATATGCAAATGATTCATCTCACGTGGTGCTCTAGCCATCTAGGAACGCACCCCTAGGCCACCGCGACCATTACTGCGTGGGCAACGTAAATTACGTAATCATTCTCCTTCCGAAGCAGGCCTAGGAATTCACTTTGTTTATTTCTCTTTTCTCTTGACCTTCTTCTTCTTCTTTCTGCTCTCGTTCTTCTGAATTCTCGCGTCTAATTATTTCGCAGGCCCTGTGTTTATGTCCCACGGGTATATACCTCAGTTTCTCCCTTTCTCCAATAAAGAAATATAACAAAAGTGAACGGATCAACGTCACTGTTTTTCATCGCCCAAAAATGCGGAAACAGACAAGAATCAGAACAAATGAAGCGCCATGAAAACAGCAGCAGCAGAAGCCACGAGACGTTCCATCATGACTGATCTCCGGGGAAATTTTAAACATCGGGGCGAGAAAATTGCAACGTGAAATTTTGCTCATCTTTTGCTTATACCCAGAAACTTTTCCTCGTAAGAGCGACACGATGGTAATGCATTTATACGATCCAATGTCACATCACGCATTCCCTCGAATGTACGATGAGGAAACAAAAGAGCATCGTGTGATATAATCCATTCCCCCCCAACCCCACCCCACCCCTCAAGAACTGCCCCAGAATAAGATAATCATGATTACGCCGCTCCAGAGAATTTTCTTTTCTTTTTTCGTCCGCCATTTGTAAACGTCTTTATTGAGACATCTCTTTCTGTGCTGTACCAAATGAAGGCGAATGGAAATGAAATGTTTTGCTCCCAAAATTAATTCCTTATCGAAAAGCAATACAATTTTTCCTGCAGAGGGAGAACTGTGGGCGTGACATGTGAGCCTTCTCCATATTTGATCCAGGTACAATATTTGCAAGGCAGGAGGAACTTTCTGAGAAATTATAATTATCGACGAATTCCTGCTGTTGAGTAATAATTTTTTTAACTGGAGAACAAAAGAAATCCGTATTTTTTACTTTTCAGAATATAATGCAGCATTGACCTCTTATTCCCCCAGAAAATTAACCTAGAAAAAATGCTACAGCTTAGATTTACCCACATAAACAATTTTCAATTAATTTCTGAAGCTGTAACAAAAATAAATTGTGAATTTATCAACACATTAATTGCGTTTGAAGATCTTACATTTTTTTATATATCAAAGCTAGACAAAGCACTGAACGGAAAAGGAGAATTAGAATGTAAAATTAATCTTTACTTAATTTACCCGCGTATGCGTACGTTCGCTTATTTAACCTTTACCTCATAGGTACTGATCTATTTCCAAACTTCTCTTGTTTACATCACCGCTATAGAAACTCTTGTCGACAGCGAACACTTAAATTAACAATCAAGAAATGACCCAAAATTCTCTCGCAAGATATAATGACTTTTCATCATTTTACTCAGAAAGCTGCAAGTCTGAAATTAAGAATTCGTAACATATATGGCGTTTTCCGGTCTTTTAAACATGTAAAGATTATTATTATTATTATTATTATTATTATTATTATTATTATTATTATTATTATTATTATTATTATTATTATTATTATTATTATTATTATTATTATTTGAAGGTAGGAGACCCTCTCTCAAGCATGTTTTGCTAAAGAGGATGGCAGCATCATTGGCATTGATTTTATATATGGCCTATTCACTTTTTCGTATTATTCTCTTCTCATCAGGGTTGATATTCGCCAATAGCTGGCCGATGTTCATACTCTGGTTAAAAGGAAATGTCTTATAAAAATTCTAATTTATTGATAAGATAACTAAAAGTGGCGTATCTCTACGGCGACCATACGCCACTTTTAGTTATCTTATCAATAAATTAGTATTTTTTATAAGACATTTCCTTAACCAGAGTATGAACATCGGCCAGCTATTAGCGATATCAGCCCTGATGAGAAGAGAATAATAAGAAGAATTGAAAAGACCATAAATAAAATCAATGCCAATGATGCTGCCATCCTCTTTTATTATTATTATTATTATTATTATTATTATTCTATTATTATTATTATTATTATTATTATTATTATTTTATTATTATGGAAACAAAGCCTTGAAAAATTCAAGCTTCCAAAGAATATGGTACCTACTGATTTGAAAGTGGCTACAGAAGGTTACAGGGAATACAGAAAGAAGAGATCAGTAAATAGAGAAGGGAAAATAAATGAACAAACCAAGGAATAAAGAGATAAAAATGTAAACAAATCATAAAAAATGCATTGAGAATTGTCTCAGGATATTAATGCAATATATCTAAGCTGATGAACTTTTGGGGTTCCATTTCCACCCCCCCCCCCCCCCCCCAGTTGAAATTCCCTTTGTATTCAAACTTTAACCATTTGGTGGTCAAAAGCAGATATTCTCGTCCTAGCGATCATGTCCCACGACAATCGAAAGCGACTTTTAACCACAACGTTTAAAAAACGCGCTGTTTTGATATATTTACATGACAAGGATATACAATAGTTAAACATTAAAACCCGATGATAGAAATCAGCCTAGTGTTAAATATAAGGTTGTGAGGACATTTACATTACACTATTTGGTATATTTGCATATACCAAGGGTTGAAAATTAACTGAAAATTAAGCTCTGTCATTTCAAATACAGGTCACTGATTATTAATGCTTACTAGTTTCCTTCATTTACATGTATAATTATATGTACATACATACATTCGAGAATAATATATTTTACTAATTGCAGAATTGGTACATCAGCCTGGTCTCATTTTCTTTGGCTCCCCAAAAAAATACCTTGGATCACCTAGGCCCGTCCGATGATGGAATACCAGCTACACTACTGGATTCCAGGTGCACAATATCCTCAGGGAGACATCTTATAGCTGTCATAGACCAGCGAAGTTAAAGATTAAAGACTATATATGCCGTTTGGAATGAGATCAAATTCGCTTACAGATCAACGAAGTCTGTCCTTTACAACCGGATTACATAATAGAAATACTCCGTCGACTTGGCCTAGATTCATAATGATCAACCTTGGATATATGGAATGAGACGAATACATTATCTCTTTTTAATTTATATTTCAGCTTCATTTATACGCAAATGAAGCACGCCTAATATCAACATTCTTCATTCGTTGTTTTTATCACTTAGTATATTACAAATATTCATCAGCATGAAATAATGGTGGCTCTTACTATTCATGTATGATTTGTGTGATCGTGAAATGTTATATATACACATCTGGTATACAGCTTAATTCTTCGTACATGTAAGATAACGAATGATAAATGAATATAAAGAATATAATTACAAACGCTTTTTATTTAGCAAGGAAAATCTGCACATGTGAGAGAATGAATGAAACTAAGGGACGAGAGTAACACAGGAATAATGATGCAAATAAGTAATAAAAATAAATAGAGCACAAAGAATATCACAAGGCACTAAGTCTTCAGAATTTTGTCGAATTTCTACGAAAGACATTCCGATATCTCGATAGAAAATGATACCTACAATTCGTACACACGCCATGAAAAATGTCTCACCTTACGAGAACTCATGGATGGAAATATGTGTAGCCAGAGCTCTGAATACAAAGAGAGCTCCTCTCTCCATTTGGGCTCCAGTTCTGAAATGGCCTCGTAACTTTCCTTACGATAGCTCGGTCTTTCTTTTAAAGACAACATAACTAAGCGCCTTCGGAGGTAAACTGCTCACATGGAACTTAGCCTCTGAACCCTGAGAATGGGGAAACTTCTAAGGAAATTATAACGCGGATGTTTAGAATCTTCATCACGCAAATGACCAACCATTCGAGTGAGTTATAATACAAGTAGGGCGCAAAGCTTCAAGTTAAACCATCAAAGGGTTAACTAGGTATCTCGGAACTCTCTCCTGCATAAACGTTACCGTTAATTGCATTTAAAATAGTCTTCCAACATCAAACTAGCAATAATATGACAAATGATACAATGCGAAATTATTGTTTATAGCGGAGATGAGAGGACATAGTTTAACTAAGCTTAGTATTCGAGAAAACTACCGAATTTGGTGCAGAAATCATCAATTCTAAGAAAATTATAATAGAATAATTAAAACATCATTTGAATGTGAATTTATGATATTTTAAAGATAAATCTTATATAAGCTGAAATTTAAATATGTAAGGTTTTATTTGCCAAAAGAATTTTTCTTTTATCTTCAATACTTTTGACTGTACTCTAAAGTAACAGTTATCTAACACCCGGGGTTTTTTTTGCCGAGCTAACGCTCGAACTTTTTATTTCCTTTTTTTGTTCTTTCCTATGCTGAGCTGTAGTTTTCCCGGATGTAATTTTCACTAGTATCTTACCATATTCAGCAACGATTTGAAATTGGCTTGGTCTTGTTAGTTAGGTAGTCAGTGAGTAGGGAAAGACCTTCTCTCCTTCAACCCTCTTTAACCCCTAATGCTAATAAATTGGTCCGTCAGCTGTTAAGCACTTACGTGGGATTCCGCACCGATGAAAAGTGCTTGCAGACGACAGACAGACTGCCACACCAAACCTTTTTTTTTTTTTTTTTTTTGTAGTAAGATAGCGTTAGGGCCGGGTGGCGCCGGGCCGCCAAAAATTAGCCCGTTTCCTTGTAATGACTTCGCTTCGCTCGTAATGAAAGGAAAATGTTGAATAATCGTAACCTTCCACGACGGTAGTCGTAGACAAAAAAGGAGACTGAAAGATTAAGGAAAATTGCTCTTGAAGGTATTCCTGAGAGAGAGAGAGAGAGAGAGAGAGAGAGAGAGAGAGAGAGAGAGAGAGAGAGAAGGTAATCTCTTTCACGACAGGCAACTTTCAATATTAATGAGGTTTTTGTAGCGTATTCAAGATATTTTTTTTATTGTTATTTCGCTTGGAAAGAGGTATGATAAAAAAAACAAAATTACTATTTTCTCTCGTTAATAGAATATAGCTCTCGTCATGGCCTTCTTGAAGAAAACGAGACGATGGTTACCATGGATAATGAAATGAGTTCAAGTATATTTAAGACTGCAGTATGACTTTACTAGACCATCAAGGGACATTTTCAAACTTAGGGTATATATCATTTTCCATCGTTTACTTAGGAATTGGTGAAAAATTATATAATTTTCCAGTAAACAGTTCACCTTAGAAGCAATATTAATATTTTAAACCCTAGTTTTAGATAGAAAAATTGAACAGATTTCTGTAGCAAAGTAAAATCAAACGCTGACTTAAGCAACCGAAGTGTCTTCTATGCTTTTTCTGCAAATTTCCTATTTTTTTTATTTTCTTTATTTTCATATTTCGTTTAAGTCTGTTTTCGCAATCAAGTTCTTGTACCCATGATTCAAACACGCATCTATCGTATTTTTGTTCATTCTTTAGTCTCGTACCCCACGCCGTGGGAGACAGCAGCAGAATTGAAAACGAATTGAACAAAAGCTTCATTTACCTTGAAAATGTAAAATAACTAAACGTGATGACATTCTTTTCTGAAGTGTCTGAAAGAGGAGTAGGTGAACATTCACAATTGTTACTGAAATCACTGAAGTTATTCAGCTCCAGCTTTCAGAAAGACGTTAACAACAATGTCTTATTAACCTCCTAAGCATAAATATGGCTTAACCCAAGATAAATTGGCATTTGCTCAGGGCTTGATAGATGCATAGAATCTGACAACTCGGCCTAAATTTCTCTATGATCTAAGGATCTAGGGTTTAGGGAGCCCATTCGTTTACCTACTGAGTCATCAGACAACCATACACCTAGGTTCCCCAGGTCCTACCGTGGGTGAAGAGGGAAGTCTGCCGTTGATCAAGTATATATGTTAGGTCTGCTCTTCATGAGAGAATCTTTAATCTTTAAATAGATCTTGGATCTTTTAAATTTTGAATAAGGAGAATTTATTGAAGGCAAAGGAATATTCTCAACTTCTTCTGGGGTTCAGTTTCACCAGAACGTATCCTGAAAAAGACTCAAATTGTGAATCCTTCAGCCATCAATACAAACCATGTGGTATTTACCTGCTCTATTCTGGCTAAACCCAACATAAGGTCACATTGAGTGATCTTTGACCTTATGGCTGCTTTTTCGTAGCTTTAGTTGACAGAAGTTCATTGATTGCCTCAACAAAGTCTATAATAAGACGAAGCAGACGTCTTTGCGTGTATCCACAAGAAGAAAGAAGTAGCTCTCTCTCTCTCTCTCTCTCTCTCTCTCTCTCTCTCACACACACACACACACACACACACACACACACACAGACTATTTTGGTAATGGGGCTGCCTGTGAAATTGCTCTCCAAGAGAGAAATGCAGTAATTACTGGGGAATGTTGGTCATCAACTAAGGTTTGTTCTGATCTGAAAACAGTCTGAAAATCTCTCTTTGTTTTACTCTGCAGTTTGGATTCGTAAAATGCTGACAATTCTGCCAAGAAGAAGAGGAAGAAGAAGAAGATTCGTTCATTAAATCTTAATTAAAAGCTCAGTTGGGGTCCAGAGACGAATGAAAATCTTAGAATTTTTGTTTGCAATCTTTTGGGTCTGTGTATTTGTCACTAGGTTAACTGATAAATGCGAAAGTGTCGACACAGACAATTATAATTTCAACTATATTATTATTATTATTATTATTATTATTATTATTATTATTATTATTATTATTATTATTAGTAGTAGTAGTAGTAGTAGTAGTAGTAGTAGTAGTAGTAGTAGTATTAGTAGTAGTAGTAGTAGTAGTTAGAAGATAAACCTAATTCATATGGAACAAGCCCGCCATAGGAGCCACTAACTTGACATTCAAACTTCCAAAGAATGTACATATATGGTGTCCATTTGAAAAAAAGGGACAGAAGGTAATAGGTAATACAGAAAGAAAAGATCAGTTATTAAAATTGAAAAATTAATTAACAAATTAATAAACAAATAGAGAAAATGAAAAGATAGATTGCAATAAGCAGATTAAAATTAAATAAATAGATAAAAATCAAGCTCATTCAGACGTTTTTTCGCTACAGCTAAAGATAGTCTTGGAGATATCTAAAAAGTGACAGTGAATGACGTAAGAGAAAGTTATTATTTCACAATATTTTCCCATGCTTGCTAATTGCTAATTTTGCCTAGGAAGCCTCACTAATCCATCAGCTCCGGATATATGAAACGGATCTCTAAACAATCATTCTATCCACTTCAGTCAGAAATTGCAAAGGGATATTACTAACGCTCAAAGCATAATTCTCGCCCCTTGAAGAGCAATGGTAAATACAGTGATAATCCTGATGTTGTCAAAATCAAGTCTGTTTCTAATCATTTCCTGATTCTTAACTGATTGGGAATTTGAAGGCAAATGCTCCGAGTAAATCCGGAATTAAGATGATTACTTCGAGATGTGCAGACGACAAAGGAGGGTATGTTGGCCTGAATCATGAAGCATTCTCTCGTGAGCAAGCTTATACAAATGCAACATACAAAAGTTTATTTATATTGTGTGTATTAAAAAAATAAAAAGATAAAAAAATGTAGACTTTCAATGTCCCTAGCGTTTCTGTATTTGGATATCGTTCATTAATGCTATAAAATTATTTCTGGTATATCTTTATTCTTGAAATATGCGATTAATACGTGTTTGAAATTAGTATTTTTTTGTGAGGTCGCGAGCAACCCACGAAACAATGCGAAGTCTCAGATTCCAAAATCAGAAATAAAACAAAGAGAAAAACGGGAAATCTGAAATATATTCGCGCTAAGAACTGAGTCCAGACGTTGGAGCCTTCAGCTGGGTTTTAATATCGAGACAAAAACGTTATGCGAACGTAACTTTCCGCAATGGGGGTCATGAACGTACTGGAGAAGAAAAACGGGTGGAAACGTTTTCTTGAGTGCATTCCGTTGGGGAGAGAGAGAGGAGAGAGAGAGAAGAGAGAGAGAGAGAGAGAGAGAGAGAGAGAGAGTCTCCAATTTTATATGCTATCATTATTTCATATAATGCATCATTATAATATTGGTAGAATTTAAAACTATTACATCGAGTTCAAAAGATTTATTTAATCGCTTCAGAGACAAGAGGGTAAATGAATCATCTCTTATGATGTGCATTCCTCTACTAAGTCTACTTCAAATATATATATATATATATATATATATATATATATATATATATATATATATATATATATATAATAATACTCCTCTTTTCTCTTTTCAATGAAATGGATTCATGAATACCGATGAGGATATCTCAGGGCAAGTTCCAGCATCGCAGCTTTTTGCCAGTTACTTAAATCGACCAATGTTCAAAGAGAAACATCAAAATGCGAACTTAATTCACCCCTACATACCAATCTTCCATACGGAAGTTAAACGCCTGAAAAGAGAATTATCCCCAAATTGCATTTTTCCCGAACCCTGTCCTTATTCAGTAAGGATCATCAAACTCGCGGAAATCGTCCAGACTATGTACAAGGTCGAATGAATGTTCACATGCGCATGGTAGAATGAGGTGAGCCGTTGCAACGCCTACCACCTAAGTACGACCCAGTAGGATTACATTCTCCGGGAACTGTTTCAATTAACAGGTGAGAACGGATATTGCATTCCTTCCTCGCCCCGTGAATTTCGAACAAAGAGTTTTTCTTTTTACCTAAAATGCGCTCTAATTAGGTCGGTTTAGCTTTGTTTCCGGTGTGCAATTCATCTAAATTACTCCCCTCGTCCAGGAAGACCATTATACTGTAAACATTTTCAAGCTTTTGTGTCTGTATAGACCTTATTAAGGAAGGATCATTTTCATTTGTTGTTTATCAAAATGTAAGTCACTATACAACTATAATCTGTGTGTTTGGGGTTAATTTTCTTCTGCAAATGATATGAGTGACAAGGAGCATGAGCAGCCAATTACCATTAACTTCATTGACATCATTTGGGAATATTTAACGTCAAGTAAAAGAATTAGCAATAGATTTGCACAAAAAATATACCATAATTTAAAATTTAAATTTTACCAGTAGTGTCGTGTCCCGATTTTTTCAGAATCGTGCCACTGAATATGACCAACTTTTTGTCCTGACATATGTTGTTATCGACTGAACCGGCCATGTGCCAGAGCAGGAGGCTCTTGTCATGGAATCAAGGACCCTTATTTTGTGACTAGTTTCCAGTTTTCCACATCCAACATCACCAAAACATTTTGTTACCGTGTTCTTACACCATTGAGAATATTTCTGAAAGTTTTTAACACTAATTTATTATTAACCTGCGTTTCCGATATATCCTTGAACGACCATGACTGTTTTTAAAAATCGCAAACGTCTCTCATCTTCTCTCATGTGCCTGCCTCTATGGATCTTTTAAGCTCAATAAAATCCTTTAAACCCATTAGAACACTGTTAGATTGCATTAAAAATCACATTCATAGACACACACACACAAATATATATATATATATATATATATATACGTAGATATATATATATATATATATATATATATATATATATATATATATATATATATAATCTGATAAAAGGAGCCCATAAAACACCAAAATGTAGAGAGAAAAGTACTATATTTCAGAGACTGCTGTCTCTCTCTTCAGGTATATGAATGAGAAAAGTTTACAGAAAAGGTGGTATTTATACCAAGAGATCCGTCCACAAGTAAGCCAATTTAGGTCACCCCCGCTGATAATCTTCCTTTAATCTTCTTAAGCGTTGGTTGAATGAAAACTTCGTCGACGACATCTGAAACCCACGCGCCTTTTGAGATGTTCATTACCTGCTTCTCTTTCATTAAGGCCGATTCCATCATTTGACTCTTGTACCGGCAGTTGCTGCTATAAATTACATGTGACAAATTCCAGTTTATTCTATGGTTATGTTCATTTATATGGTTGAAAATAGCCGAGTTCTGTTGTCCATACCTAACTGACCGTTTGTGTTGTATTAATCTCTGGGGAAGTGATTTACCTGTAAATCCGATGTAAGATTGGTCACAGTCCTGGCATGGGATCTCATAGACCCCAGAGTCCTTGGGAGATGTCTTTTGTTGGACGTTAATCAGGGATTTGGCTAAGGTGTTTGGGTAGGTAAATGCAAAAGGGTTGGATTTCCCAAGGGTGTGGGTTACTCTCTTAATCGTCTCCAGGTGAGGAATTTTTATTTTATTGTTGGGTGTGTCTCTGGTCTTGTCTTTAGGGGGGTCGGTAGAAAATTATGTTTGCTTTTTGAATTGCTTTCTCAATTATATGGTCAGGATACTTTAAAGACGAAAGTTTCTTGATGTTTTAATAATCAGAGACACGACAGAATACAAATTTACCATATACAGAAAACCAACATTCTCACTTTCATATATTCACTACTTTAGCTATCACGACATTACTATCAAGATAGGTGTAGCCAGCAACCTATTCTTAAGAGCCTTACGAATTTGTTCCCCAGATTTCCTGGAAAAAGAATTTGAACTAATTCGCAAGCAACTTTCGTCTTTAAAGTATCCTGACCATATAATTGAGAAAGCAATTCAAAAAGCAAACGTAATTTTCTACCGACCCCCCTAAAGACAAGACCAGAGACACACCCAACAATAAAATAAAAATTCCTCACCTGGAGACGATTAAGAGAGTAACCCACACCCTTGGGAAATCCAACCCTTTTGCATTTACCTACCCAAACACCTTAGCCAAATCCCTGATTAACGTCCAACAAAAGACATCTCCCAAGAACTCTGGGGTCTATGAGATCTCATGCCAGGACTGTGACCAATCTTACATCGGATTTACAGGTAAATCACTTCCCCAGAGATTAATACAACACAAACGGTCAGTTAGGTATGGACAACAGAACTCGGCTATTTTCAACCATATAAATGAACATAACCATAGAATAAACTGGAATTTGTCACATGTAATTTATAGCAGCAACTGCCGGTACAAGAGTCAAATGATGGAATCGGCCTTAATGAAAGAGAAGCAGGTAATGAACATCTCAAAAGGCGCGTGGGTTTCAGATGTCGTCGACGAAGTTTTCATTCAACCAACGCTTAAGAAGATTAAAGGAAGATTATCAGCGGGGGTGACCTAAATTGGCTTACTTGTGGACGGATCTCTTGGTATAAATACCACCTTTTCTGTAAACTTTTCTCATTCATATACCTGAAGAGAGAGACAGCAGTCTCTGAAATATAGTACTTTTCTCTCTACATTTTGGGTTGTTTTTATGGGCTCCTTTTATCAGATGGAATTCTGTTGTTACAGAAAAAGTTCTACCAGCATATATATCTATATATTATATATATATAATCTAGATATATATATTAGATATATGGATATTAGAATATATAGATAGTTTCCTATATAGAGATAGTATCTGGATATATGATATATTATATATAGATATAATAGATATATATATATATATATATATATATATAGTATATATATATATATATATATATATATATATATATATATATATATATATAATATATATATATATATATATATATATATGATATCTATATATTATAGATATATATATCTATATATATATATATATATATATATATATATATATATTATATATATGTATATATATAATATATATATATATATATATATATGATATATATATATATAGATATATTATTTATAATATATATTATATATATATATATATAATATATATATGAATATTATATATACCCATATTATATATATATATTATAATTATTAATATATATATATTATATATATATATATGTGTGTGTGTGTGAGTGTGTGTGTGTGTATTACCTTGGATTAACTTACATTCAGTTGAAACAGTAATTGAAAGTACGTTGAGGATTCGAACTAGTGCCTTTTGGATGAGATACACAGATAGAACTCGACTTATCCATTCGGTTACCTAGAGAGATATAACTTAATTTCATCTGCTGAGTAGATTCACGTCGTTTTCAAATTCTGTACTTACAGTCGAAATCAACCCATTTCTGCTATGATATCGGATCGCTAAGTTTGTAACACATGGCTAATTGTGATGATATTTTGTAGCTAAGGGAGTATTTGTGACTTAATATATGTTTTATAAAATATCAGCATGTATGAATAATGGTAAATTTTGAAGTTAACAAGAGCCCCAGTATGTTCCTATGGACTAGACCAACTAAACTAAACAGATAAAACATTGAGCCATTGAGTGCTTTCAAAATGCAGATAATGGAATAATCGAATAAAGTTCGCTCTAACATATGACTCCTCTTTATTTGACTGGAGCACTTTATAAAGTTATATATCTTTATTTATAGCTTCATATAGTTGTGATCATGCATGTATTCTTCATGACTTGTCTATAAAAGAAGAAAAGTTGTAGCTGACAAACAAATTATGCAAGAAAATCGGTATTTTTTCCGACAAACACAAACGGCCCTATCTGGAAGACTTAAGAACCAACAATCACAGGTTATAAAGATACCCTAAAATGTTTTATTCACAGAGAGAGAGAGAGAGAGAGAGAGAGAGAGAGAGAGAGAGAGAGAGAGAGAGAGAGAGAGAGAGAATGTTTTTTTCCTCACAGCACAAACATTTTGTATCTTCTTTTAGCCTATTCCTATCATTTAATCCTAGTGTGCCTATCTAGCCTTACTGGTCATCATTGTTTTTTTTATCTTATCATACCAGATTTCTTCTCTTATGTTTTATTTATATTTTCTGTAGATTCTTAATGTTGTTGTGTTCATGTCAGTCTGCCTTGCTTTTCTGTCCCAGTTATTTATTATCTCTTTTGGCTAATTACCGTTAAGCGATTCAGTTTTACTTAACTTTATGTTTGATTCTATCATATATTTTTTATCTGCATTATCCAAGGGGCTTTCTTGTTTTCGTATTGATCCATGGTTATCTCGTATAGGAGTCTATTTCCACCTCTCTCAAGTGTACGTTTGTGGTCAAAAGATCACTAACTTTTTCTTCAAGAAGAATTCTTATTTTGACGTGACTGTTTCCTACAACAAAATACTGTGTACAGTTTCATAAAATGGTGTATTTTTTTTATTATTCCTTACTTATATTCAAATAATAATATTAGTATTTAGAATATATTTATTTCATTTTATTACTGATACAAATGCCCTAATTAAAAAACAATTATTTAAAGCAATGAGATGGTTACGTAAGGAACAAACCCAAGCAGGAACCACATGTACCCTACGACGTCTGAAGTCCGATAATTTTATATTTAATCAGTAATCATTATTTTAGTATGAAATATGGAACGACGAAGTGAATAAGATATATTTTAGTGAATTAATTAGTAAAAAAGCCAGCAATGGATATTTTCGAAGACCCAGAGTGGGGAAATTCGACTGAGTTTTCTTACTACAGATTGCCAGGAGCTAAGGAATTTAAGGTACGTTTAAGGGGAGGTAGGTATACAACATCTGGAGGGTGTTTTCTAGGCATTTTGGTTTATTAAATTGAACTGAGGGTGAAAAATTCATGACAGGTGTCGGACTCCAGGAGATAGCCTAACCTTCTTAGGCTGGGCTTAAGGTAAACAACCGCATGGACTGGCTCAACTCACCGACGGTCACAGCTGGACACCCTCCGAAAAAGTACTTAGGGTAAAAAACCGCATGGTACAGGGGTGGACTATGTACGATCAATGTGTACAACCCCAAGAAAAGTACATTATAACGCGTCCTGACACCGGAGTAGAGGTCTTTAGCTCCGTTTCTCACCAACAAGAAGTCGCGTCTGATGCCCATCTCCGAAGTCAGGACGTGTTATAATGTACTTTTTTGGGGGTTGTACACATTGATCATACATGGTCCACCCCTGTACCATGCGGTTTTTTACCCTATACCTAACGCGTCTTGACACCGGAGATGGACATCAGTTGTGACTTCTTGTTGGTGAGAGACGGAGCTAAAGACCTCTACTCTCCTTTCGAAGTACCTAAGTATTTTCTTCAAAGTTAGAAATTAGGCACAGGATATTGGTACGGCAGCCGTATCCCGATCGCGGTAGATATTGGTACGGCGGTGAATAGGGTAGAATATCACGACAGGCCAACCCTTATCACGGTGGACGGGTCTTATTCACTCGATATTTAATTGGTGAAACATGAATACAATTGCAACTCTAAGCATACCATTTAAAAGACTGAAGTTTCGTCAACATATTGTGATATATGAAAGCCCCATACGAACTAAAATAAGCATGTGAGCTCTTCGTAAAATATGTTTTCAAGGCAGTTTTGAAATCCAATATGGCGGCTTCGTTTTGCATGGACGGTTCTCATCAGTGACGGCCACCATCTTTCCCCAGCCTTCCCAGCACTCATTTGAACAATGTTAGCGTATGTATGTAACGTTTATTGATCTTACTCAAGATTGCAGTTGTAATCAGCACAATAAAACAACATTTTGTTGCCTAAATTAGTGAAAGTATGAAACTTGTTATTCCCGGGGTTATGGTTGGAACTGAATTCATTCTTACCTTGTAATCAGTGGTTTTATCCTTACTGCCATCACAACTGAAACTCCACAGTGCTTATTTGATTGTAATTATACACATTTTGGTCTTAAATCACTCCACAGTGCACTCGAACCACATTGCTGTTCGTGTTTCCTAAGCGCTCACTCCGTAAACAAAGTTACGAGCAGCAGAATACAACACTGATTATGAGATGCAAAGCTTTATTCCCTTAATTGTTTACTTTACTCAATATTTAGTTTAACTCTACTTCAAAATATTTATTTAATTCATGTCCATTATCCCTTTTTTGCAACCAAATTAACCCCCAAAAATTACAAATGTTTCGGATGTATACTTACGAGCAGACGACGTGAGGAAAAATGGCTCATCGTTGCCAATCTAGTGGAGCGTCACACATACGCCGATGCATTTACAAACTGTTTCGATGAATTCTAGTTGTCATAGTAATGCAGTAATGATAAAATTGCTCTAATATGTATATATACTACAAATAGATACGCTAATTTCACTTATTTCCCCGGTTTTGTGTAAGTCTTATACCTAGTTTGGAGGGTAAACACATACCAATTGACAACACTGATAAACAATTGAAGAGCGCAAAACGCCGCAAAGAATGCCGTAGTCCCCTTGAATAAGTACGAATAAGTGCTGGTAAGAGCTGGGTTTACGATTGTTGTGATGAAAGTGCCCCAGCGTCTATGGGTACAAGTGGTGCGCAGATTTAGCACATGAAATGGGAAGTTTGTTGACACAAGCGACTCCGTGAACATCAAGATAGCGTCAATCTTCGAAACATTTTTAGTTGTAAGTAAAAATTTCTAAAGCGTTTTGGTGAGATTTCCACTGCCGTGGACGCCATTTTCAGTACCCTCTGTTTAAATCTTAAAATTTGGCCTTAATTTCTAACTTTGGAAAAAATACTTACTTCGAAAGGAGAGTAGAGGTCTTTAGCTCCGTTTTTCACCAACAAGAAGTCGCGACTGATGCCCATCTCCGGTGTCAGGACGCGTTATAATGTACTTTTTCGGAGGGTGGCTAGCGTTGATTGTAGGTGGCCTGCTTGGCCTGCTGTGATATTTTACCCTAGCGCATGCATTAATTTCAGACTTCCTGCCGTACAAATAACATAGTGTGGTGTGGGTAGGTAGATTCTGTCATTGGTGCCGTATTGCGCTCTTGACTTGCTGTAGGTACGGCAGTTAGCTGTGTCCGTTTACCAGTTTAGTATTATGTGACCAGAGTTCGGCTTTTAGGCGGGACAGTCCCGCTTTTTGAACATCTGCCCCCCTTTTTTTAGTTAGCAAAATGTCCCCCCCCCCCTTTGGTTTTGTTTTGTTTTGCTTTTGTGAATTTTGTCCCGCTTTTTTGTGCTACAAAAACAAAACTATCCTAATTTTAATGGAATAGTGCTGAAATTTTGTTTAATTTTGCTATTTCACTAGCTAGTAAATTCTATAGTCTCCGACAGCTGCAATACCCAATGAAGTGAATATAGAAAATATTGTAAAGTGTATAAAGGCGGCCCTTTGCAACTGCCGATGTCGGGCAGAATAAAGGGCCGAGAAAGTCATCAAAGGTACGATGGTAGTGTATATATTTATATATAATCCTCTTTCAATCTCCTCTTCGGAGTTCTTTTTAGGGCCGATTCGATCGTTCGTGACCTACGTATACATGTATACAATTTTTGAAAGTTTGAGTCTTCACAGATGTCTATGGCTTTTTTCAGCTCGTTAAAGCCTGAAAACATCAGTTTTTCGGCGAAAACTAAAGTATTATTCCGCGGTTCATGCTGTTCCTGTGACATTTTTCTTGTCACTGATATTCGAATCCTGAGGCGGTAAACAAGGGTTCGCGCATGGGCAATTCACTGCCGTACCAATATCTACCGCGATCAGGGTACGGCTGCCGTACCAATATCCAGTTCGTAGAAATTAAGGCCAAATTTAAAGCATTAAACAGAGGGTAGTGAAAAGGGTGACCAACGCAGTGCAAATCTCACCAAAACGCTTTCAAAATTTTTACTTACGCATAAATATCTTAGAAGATTGACGCCATCTCAATGTTTGTGGAGTCGCTTGTGTCAACAAACTTCCCATTTCTTGTGATAAATCCGCACCACTTGTACCCATAGATGCTGGGGCACTTTCATCACAACAATAGGAACACGCTCCCCGGCCACGACGTTTTTAAGTAAACAACTGTTTTGGTAGAAGAAGACGACGAAGCATTCACTAGATAATTATTTAAATAAATATTCGTTATTGAAAAAGTAACTCAATTCTGACTCAAATTTAAGTAATTATTTTTCGGAATTAGAATGTTCTCTTAAGTCCTGTATTATGACGTCACGACATCTTGACTTTCGTACCTATTGTTGATGAATTGCTATACTCAACTTTCTTGCAGAACAGTTTACCAGTTATTCATGCAGATTGTTATCAGCTATTCATGTAATTGTTATAATCGTAATGCGCATACTATATATCTTTATTATTTACTTTTTGGATATATGAAGATGTTTTACTGCCGGATTACTGCCGTAGTGTGACGCAATCGCTTTCGGTCCCTGGGCCTCTGTCTGTTTTCGCTCCATAAGAAATTAATGGGGCCGAATTTGCAATGACCAGAAAGTCGTTAAAAGAGGAAAGTTAGCATTGAGGGGGCATATGTTTTGATTGAGAAAAAAGGGATTTTGACGAAGGAAAAATCTATTTCTGGGTGATTTGCTCGTGTCGCCCTATGAAAGGATCCTTAATATCATTCTTTCTAGGTAAAATTAATCTAAAATTACCAGAGAAAAACAAAATTAAGAAAATGTCAGTAAAACTGACTCGCTCACTCTTAACAAGAAGTGTCGGTATGGTAATAGGGGCGAGTGGGAATCACTACCACGAGACATTCACCAATTAGAACTTCCAATCAGAATCCCCTTAAGAGAGAGCTGATACCAACGGGCGATGCAGCCCGCTACTACTACTACTAGAGGACGCCACGGACAGCAGCGCCCCTAGCGGACATCCTTAATCCTAATAAAACATCTTGTCCTGCATGGGGGGGGAAAACAATTAGAGGGTGGGTTTCATAGGGCGACACGAGCCAATCACCCAGAAATAGATTTTTCCTTCGTCAAAATCCCTTTTCTGGGCTCAGCTCGTGTCGGCCTATGAAAGAGTACCAGAGAAACAGACAAGATGGGAAAAAAGGAACAAATGAAAAGCAGTTGTAAAATGATGGATATAATATAAGTAAATCAATTAGAGGATTCAAACTAAGTACTTAAACTAACTTATACTAAACAGTAAAATAACAGAACGTTAGTAATTTAAAGTACTTAAAAACAGTAATCACAGTAAATTACAATGATGCAGTGTAAGTATAAACAAAAGGAATTTACTTGAAAATATTTACAAATATACAAAACACATTGTGTCCTACCCTAGCATAAAAATAAGGGTAGGTACAACTGAAGTACACCATCAGTACAAGTGTGGATGTCCCTAGCAAAAAAATAAGGGACAATCCACTATATGATTCAGCGGCTAAGGCTAGGATATCCGAGTAGCATGGCGATAGGGTGAGGCATGTTGGATGATATAGGTAGAAAGGAGACCTGGATCTATACTACGACTACTATACAGTATCAGGGGAAACAATGTTTCCCGCTGCTACTGCTGAAAATTTTAAAGATTCCAAGGACTTTAGATAATGACGTTTAAAGACTGTCGGGGATTTCCATCCAGTATACTTTTTAAGATCCTCAAAGTTCATATGTTGAAAGTAATTAATTGAGGTGGCTACTCCCCTGATATCATGTGCTTTTGGGAATGAATCAGGATTGGCTTGTTTAATGAAGTAAAGGATTTGTTGCCTAATACCTTTTACTGACAAAGTACCACCTTTTTCTCTCATGAAGAGAGCACCTGAGGATCTTGATGAAGTACGAGATAGAAAGGCTCTAAGAGTTGATACTGGGCAGAGAGAAGATCCTGGGGAAGGGTGGATAACTTTCCAAGGGCCCACCTTGCAAGAGGATCCTCATTTTTGGCTAAAAAAGCTACGATCCGGAGCAAGTAGAACTTCTCTCCTGATGGGAGGAATTCCACATGACCCGCATCCCTGGATAGAGCCGACAGTTCTGAAATTCTAGCTCCTGAAGCTAGGCTTAATAAGAATAATGTCTTTCTCAGGAGCATTATGAATGTACAAGACGAGTTGTCAGTATCTGAAGCTAGTTTGAGGACATCATTTAAGAACCATGAAACTGCAGTAGGCCTTTGAGAAGGTCTAAGTCTAGCACAGGCTTTAGGGATAGACGTGAAATAAGATTCAGTCAGATCTATCTGAAAACCTACTTGAAAGATCTTCTTCAAAGCCGATTTATGAGTGGTAATAGTGCTAGCTGCTAAACCGTTTTCAAACAAGGATCTGAAAAAGGATATAGCTAGATTAACTGTCATGGTTGTAGTGTTCGATTCTTTCAAGAAAGATGCTAATTTTTTTAACAGCTGAGTCATATTGTCTAATGGTTGACTCTCTCTTATCTGATTCTAGGAAGAGAATATTCTGTGGATCAATATTAGCATCTTTATTAGCCGCAAACTTCATGAAGTCCATAAAGTTAGGGTCTGGAGAATTCCTGAGGAAGCGAACACAGTCCTCATTTGTACTGATTGTGATAGCTTGGGATTGGGGATCCGTTGAGGTCGAGGCCCAATTCCAGAAGAAGAGGATACCAGTTGCTCTTGGGCTTGGGCCAGTCCGGTGCAATCAGAGCTACTATCCCTTTGAAAGACCTTAGTTTTGCTTAGAACTTTCAAGAGAAGATTCACTGGAGGAAAAACATAAATTTTCCTCCACTGATTCCAATCCAACGACAGGGCGTCCAGGTTGGGGGCCACATAGCAAGGGAGCTTGTGGTTCGCTTGTGAGGCGAAGAGATCCACTTGGAGACCTGGGACTCTCAGGCTTATCCACTGGAATGAACCCGTCGTCTAGAGACCATTCCCCTGATTCCAGAGGAACTGACCGGGACAGAGCGTCTGCTATCACATTTCTTACCCCTGCCAGGTGAGTGGCAGACAGATGCCATTTGTGTTTGTTTGCTAGGCAAAGATGGCTATCATGACATGATTCACATGCTTGGATTTGGACTCCCCTGTTGATGCAATGAACTACCACTGCACTGTCCAAAACTAGCCTTAGATGAGACTTCTTCGGGGGAAGCAGTCTCTTCAAGGTAAGAAATACTGCCATTGCTTCCAGAACGTTTATGTGAAGCTGGCGAAATTGAACTGACCAAGTCCCCTGAACTGTTTGAACTGAGAGTATCCCCCCCACCCGGACAGGGAGGCATCCGTGTGAATGGTTAACACTGGAAGGGGATATTGAAGGGGTACCTTCTTGGCTAAGTTCTTTACTTTTGACCATGGACGGAGTTGATTGCGGAGGATCTGTGGGATTACTGACAACTTGTCTCGAGATTTGGTTTGTGTTTGCTCTCGTCGCCAAATTCGATTTAAATCTTTTAGCCTTGCTTTCAGGAGGATATCTGTTACCGAAGCAAACTGAAGGGACCCTAGGATTCTCTCCTGGTTTCTCCTTGATGTTTGTTTGCATTTGAGAAATTGCCTGACAGATTTTGCTATTTCCTTCCGTTTGGCCACTGGAATTGACAGATTGTGGGAAGACAAATCCCATTGGATTCCCAGCCACTGAAAACGAGACTCCGGGGTAAGTCTGGATTTCGTTTTGTTTATCTGGAACCCCAGATGTTCCAGAAAGTGAACTACCTTTTTGGTGGCTTCGACATTCCTCGACGGTTGGTGCCCAGATCAACCAATCGTCGAGGTATGCTGCTACCATGATTCCCTGAGTTCTCAATTGCTGTACAACCACTTCTGCTATTTCGTGAATACCCTGGGGGCTACATTCAGACCGAAGGGCATCACTTTGAATGAGAATGTCTGATTTCCTAGCCTGAATCCTAGGAATGGGCGGAAGTGCCTGGCTATAGGGATATGATAGTATGCGTCTGTAAGATCGATGGAGCATGTGACGGCTCCACGCGGAAGTAAGGTCCTTACTTGCGAGAGGGTAAGCATCTTGAACTTGTCGCAACGAATGAAAGAGTTTAGCTTTGACAAGGATAAGATTACCCTTCTTTTTGTTGAGCCTTCTCTTTTTCTTTGGTCACGCTGAATAAGCGACCTTGAAATTTTAGATGCTTGACTCTCGCAATAGCTCCTTTCTGAAGAGTTCCTCCGCGTAATCTGTCGATTCCTCTGATGGTATTTGGTGGAATGATTTGATTGGAGGCGGATCTTTGATCCAACTCCAACCCAATCCCTTGGACACTATGCTCTGTGCCCAATTGCTGAACCCCCACCTGTGGCGGAAGAGGAACAGCCTCCCTCCTACCTGGGGAGCCTCATTGTTGATGGGCGGGTTGACCCACCACGCCCTCCTCTGAACTGCCTGCTCCTTGTCGCCCTTCCTGCGCCACGCTGGCGAAAGTAACCTCTCGCCCTACCTCTCGGTTGTTTGTAGCCTTGAGCCTCAAATGTAGGGTTAAAGGCCGGCGAGATTGCGTAGGAGGTCGACGGCTGTGATTGAGGAGACAACAGGAGGATGGGCTGGTTCTGTTTCGAACTAGCAGGTTGTCCCTGTTGGGTAACCGGGACGGCCTGCACAAATTGCTGCTGTTGCTGGTGGGTTTCTGATACGGCTGGAACCTTCTTAACCAGCCTTCTTTGGGTTTCTTACCAGCAGTGGGGACGGATTCTTGTTTCCTCTTTGACGAAATACCCCACCTAGCTCTAAGGCTCTGGTTGAGCCTAGCAGCCTCGTGGTGCACTTCATTAACAGCGGACTCTGGGAAGAGATCCGCTCCCCACATGCTAGAAGCCAAAAGTCTATTAGGCTCGTGCCTAATAGCACACTCCTTGCAGAACGTGCTTTCGGCATTCCTCCTAGCTTGGAGAAGTCGAAAGCATCTGTTCGACCTTCGAAACTGGGATTTTGCCAAGATCTTAAACAGCGGTTCCGTCGCATATGAGAGAGCAGCCATTTCCGTTATTATAAGAGAATGAGGGACCTGCCAACCTGGTTTACGCGCGTCGAACTCTGCCTGAATCAGGGAATCAGGCAGCCTTGGCAGCTTCTTCCTCGCCGAACTGGTCCATGGCGCAGTCGGTTTGAGCTAACCAACGTGAACGTAGCTGGCAAGTTCTCCCACAATTCTCCGAAAGCCGGGAAGAGCGGAGAAGTAGACTCCGCCTCCCTTAACTGTGGCATGGGCTCATCCTTGAGGACTGCCTGAAGGGTCGTTCTCTAACTATTTTCGTGGCGAACGGAAGGAGAAGCCCTCCTCTTCCGTCGCGAAAATAGTAAAAAAAAAAGGACTCTTATAGGCCTGGAGCTTAGTGTTCGTGCACTCCCAGTCCTCAAGGCAGTGAACCCATTCCCGCTGGGCATGATCCCTACTGTATAGAACGAACTCTCTAGAGATCTTGTCTTCCCTAGTAAGAGCCGTTTAACAGTCAGCCTAGCATAACCGATGAAAGGCTGCGTCAGACCCGGAGGGTAAAACTCGAAGTCCTCAATCCTCCGAGTTCCACACTCCGGGATAGAGATCATCCCATCCTTAAAAGGAGCGTAGGCAGCTACTCTCCATGGATTCTCCATGGAGAAAGCTGGCAAAGAGTCGTATGGCGGGAGTTGGAGAATGCCAGTGCTTGGCACTGGGGAGACTGGAAGAGGGACCTGAGAGAGCCCAGCTACTCGGTCCTCATTCTCTCTAACCCTGTTAGAGAGATCTTGTATGGACTGGCCTGATTGAGACAGAGTGCTCGACAATTGTGCGAACATCTGCTCGAATCGCGTCCCCAGGGCGGAGACTTGCGAGCCAAACCAACTCGCCCACCTGTTGCATCACCACTGCTGAGAAAGCAGTGGATCAAAGGTGCTAGGTCCTGACCTCCCACCGGCGTTGCCGGAGAGGAAGCGGTGGATGGAGCAGGAGAAGGCATTGGCTCGGCGGGAGCGCGAGCCTTCTCCTTAGAAGCCTTGCTTCTAGAGCTCTTTGAGTGAGAAGAACTCGGCTTGGCTTTCACCGCGTCGGCGTAGGAAGTCGAAGACTTCCTAGCCGAAGAAGACGAAGACGACTTCCTAGAAGTTGTCTTAGCTAGTAGTCTTCGGTTCTCTCTGTCCCTTCACCTTTGGGGGTACAGAGAGAGCGGGAGAGCGGGTAGGGATCTCAGATCCCACAAAGCCTTGGAAAGAAGCGCTCGAAGAAGGGACAGGAGAAGATCCAGGAGCACCCAACGGAAAGACCTTGGGCGCCCGACACACCTACCTCAACCAAAAAATCCTCTGCCCTACCGCCATGGGCTCGATGTTTAGGTCCAGGGCAGCGACGTCCGGGACCGACTCCTGGGAAGCTACGACCCCAAAGGATTGCTGGAGATCTTGCTGGATGGAGGCTATCAGAGGGGCTGCGGACAAGGGGTCAACATACCCAGTTGACTTGCCCGCAGGGAAGATCTGGACGGCCAGCTTCTTGTCCAGGACGTACCTGGCCTTTGGCGGCGTTCTTCCCGAAGCCGACCCACCACGCTTTCAGGTGGCGAGGGCGACCTCCCTCACACCAGTAGCCTGAAAGAAAGGGCGAGATGAGCTTCTAGTGGCGGAACGGGGTTAACAAACTTATGACTAAGAGTTGTTAGTAAAATGATAAGGAAGCCTATAATGGACTTACCCCATCTCCCAGCTGACCGACTAGGTCGTAGCAGATGGCGCAGGCTTCTGGGTGCCAGACGATCATCTCATTAAATGACGTGGCACAAGGGGCGTGAGACCTGCACTCATCGTGGCCGCAGGGGTCGTACAACGTCGGTTGCACGCCAGGACCTGACAGTTGGTAGCCTGTAAGTGGAAAGATACATGAGTATCAGGAAAACACTTACAGCCTAACAGTTGCTCCGCTGGTGCCGGAGCGATAAAGTTAGATTAAACCAGAGCCCCGCCATAATACGTGTGGTAACAAGGTTGGTTGGGTGTCCTAGGCTATAGCTCCGCTGATGGCGGGGACACAAAAAGAAACCAACCAGGAGTGGTGGTAAATGGAAACCACGACGGAAAATGGCGGGGATGGTAGATATATAAATAATAAAATTAAACAATTCATCGTAAAATTAGGGTATATCCTTAAAATAACAATAATAACAAACCTTTCCCCACCCGTCTACTAGAAGAGTGCACGGGTAAGAAGCAAGCTCCCTTCCGGTAGCGGGGGAGAGATGTAAGGATATAGTAGGCAAGCAACCGACCACTAGTAGTCCCCACCCCGCCCGCTGGCGGAGCCAGTAATCTATAACCAAAGGTGCCCCGGCTGCGACGGAAGGCTCCTTTCGTTATAGCGAGGTAAGGTGGCTGAGCAACTGGGGAGGGGGGAGGAAGGTCTCGGCGTAACACGGCGGGAGAGAGAGAGGGGGGGGGATGGGCTACTACTCCTCCCCGCCTCACCGACTACCCGCTCGGAGACCCGGTACCTCATGAGTGGTCGCCCTATACCCCCCGCTGGGAGGAACCCCTGGCCACCTCAGAGAGGGAGAGAGAAGGCGACTGAGGTTGTCATGACAACCAAGGGGTCCCCCAGCCCCTCCCTATACAGGTAGGGAGGGCAGGGGCAGGGTAAGGTGCGATGGAACACGTGACCGCAAGTGGCCTAGGCCGCGAGCAACACAACCGTGGGAGGGCCACGTGAACCAGGCTGTACCAATATCAAGGAAACATGCACCTAGGCTAGCCTAACACCCTAAATATAATATATATACATCGAAAAGATGGAAAAGACACTTTTAGTAAAAGAGAAAGAAGCCCAGGAGGAGGCAGACTGTTCCAAGAAACAGAAGCCTACTCGGAGCCAGCGATAGCCGATGAAGAGCAAGAGCCGGGATGCTGGGCGGGAATAACTAATAATAGCCCTAAATCCCACCAAACTAAGAGAGATGGTAGGGGGGCTAAAACTAGCTAAAACTCGATGTAAAAGACAATGAACGTAACATAGTAAGCCCATAAGTATAAGAAGTCCCAGTATGGAGGACCGGGAATTCTTAACGAGGCAGCATGGCGCCACCACGAGACAACCGGGAAACCGTATATGACCTATTAGGAGGAAAATACAGGTACCCGGAAGATAAAAATGTGGTAAAACATTACTTATGAGTTACTTAACTTAGCCGTTGCAATTGCAGAGCGTTCCATGGTGAAGAATAGGATAAATCCCGAAATTAGCACAGCACAGTAAAATAATGCGTCTTGACGCTAGCGCTAATAATTAAGGATGTCCGCTAGGGGCGCTGCTGTCCGTGGCGTCCTCTAGTAGTAGTAGTAGCGGCTGCATCGCCCGTTGGTATCAGCTCTCTCTTAAGGGGATTCTGATTGGAAGTTCTAATTGGTGAATGTCTCGTGGTAGTGATTCCCACTCGCCCCTATTACCATACCGACACTTCTTTTTAAGAGTGAGCGAGTCAGTTTTACTGACATTTTCTTAATTTTGTTTTTCTCTGGTAATTTTAGATTAATTTTACCTAGAAAGAATGATATTAAGGATCCTTTCATAGGCCGACACGAGCTGAGCCCAGAAATACAAATTTATATAATAGCTAGCTTGTAAAAAATACTTGATTACAAAAAACTTGATTTACAACTAAGCACCATACCTACTGTGGGTTTCAGAGACAGTGCAAGCACGTTTTTTGGCAATATTTTTGTAACGAACACTCGTATCAGAACGAGATTGTGCTATAGTGTATTACACCCAGTGCCGTAATTTATAAGGATATCGTGAATCACTAATCGTAAAGAATAACGACACTTGTCCTTGTACCAAGAGACAAAAACTCCATTATCCAGAAATGGATACGAACACGCGTAAAAAGCTCCACCTACCCTCTCCCCCAACCTCCACCGCCACCCCTGTCCTTCTTCCTTCCTTCACCTTCTCTTCTCTCTCTCTGTTGCCAATTGGTATGTGTTCACTCTCCAAACTGGGTATAAGACTTACACAAAACGTGGAAATTGGTGAAATTAGGCTATGTATTGGAAGTATATATACATAAATGTTAAAGCAATTTTATCATTATTGCATTACTATGACAACTAGAATTCATGGAAACAGTTTATAATAATGCATCAGCGTACGTGTGAAGCTCCACTAATGTGGCAACGATGATTTTGCCATTCTTAGCATGCAAACATTAAAGGTTACATTTATTTCTGGCATACAGTTATTAAAAAAATCAAAATACTAATATAGACTTAAATCAATGAAAAGTGCCAGCAAAAAAAAAAAAATTATAATCTACTTATCCGTAGTCTGCTCGGCTATGGTTTTCGGCAGCCAGATGTACGACAAGATTAGAAACATTGGATTGTATCTACTTTAGAAATATCTGCAATTTTTCGGGGTAATTTGGTAGCAAAAAAGGGATAATAGACATGAATTAAATAAACATTTTGAAATAACAAAGTAAAGTTGAACTAAATAATGAGTACAGTAAACAATTAAGGGAATAAAACTTTGCAGTGTCATCGTCTGCTGCTCGTAACTGTGTTTGTGGAGTGAGCACTTAGGAACCAGGAACAGCAACGTGGTTCAAGTGCAATGTGGAGTGAATTAAGACCAAAATGTGTATAATAACAATCAAATAAGCACTGTGGAGTGTCAGTTGTGATGGCAGTAAGGATAAAACCACCGATTACAAGGTAAAAAGGAATTCAGTTCAAACCATGACCCCGGGAATAACAAGTTTCATACTTTCACTAATATAGGCAACAAAATGTTGTTTTATTGTGCTAATTACAACTGCAATCTTGAGTAAGATCAATAAACGTTACATATATATGCTAACATTGTTCAAATGAGTGCTGGGAAGCTGGGAAAGATTGTGTCCATCCGTGACTAGACCCGTCCAGCCACACGATCGCCGCCATATTGGATTTCAAAACTGCCTTGAAAACATATTTTAAAAAGAGCGTCACATGCTTATTTTAGTTCGTATGGGGCTTTCATATATCACATTATGTTGACGAAACTTTGGGGCTTTCATATATCACATTATGTTGACAACAAAACTTCAATCTTTTGAATGGTATGCTTAGAGTTGTAATTGTATTCTTGTTTCACCAATTAAATATTGAGTGAATAAGACCCAGCCAGCGTGATGATGGTGGATCGTCCGTGATTGTTTACCCTAGGTATGTTTGGCAATGCACAGACTGCTTAGGTAGGCTATCTTAGCTAAAACTGGATGAGCGTCCAAATGAAAAGAGAAGAACTGTCAGTAGGACTGTCAACTTTATGTTACTAGGGTAAATGACCAGTTGGCAACGTGTTCACTCGCAGGAAGACCACTAGGGTAAAACACCGCTGTGTGTAACAACACCTTGAGACTTCTACTTTCCTCTCAAAGTAAGTGTTTTCTCCCAAGTAAGAAATTAAGGCCATAATTTTCAAACAGAAGTCAATGAAAGTCTAGCCATGCGCAGTGCTAACTTATAAGGGAAACAACTGACTGGTTTAGCTGAGCCACTTTCCACCGCGTTTGAAGCCACCCTCCGAAAAATTACTTTCATACATTCAACTTCCCTGTCAGATATATACTTAGCTATAGACTCCGTCGTCCCCGACAGAAATTCAAATTTCGCGGCACACACTACAGGTAGGTCAGGTGATCTACCGGCCTGCCGCTGGGTGGCAGGAATAGGAACCATTACCGTTCTTAAACCAGATTTTCTCTGTCGCCGGGGCTGGTAACATCGTTTGCTAGTTCCTCCTGACTTTGACTTTCGAATTTCATCGCTGTTGATCTTTTGGACTGCTATTTGGTGACGTATTGGATCTCTGGCTTTGCATACGCTATTGTGGACTGTTTTTTTATTTCGGATTTGGATTTTTCTCAGAATGTCTGATATTTCGTTTTCGTTCAGATTGTGTGTGTGAATAAAAGTTGTTATGTGAGACTACCGAAAGCTTCGGTAGATCCTCACACTACTTGTAAGAATTGTAGAGGGAATGTATGCTCACAATTGAATACATGCGACAAATGCAAGGATTTAAATGAGGAGGAATGGAAGATACTTGATTCTTATTTGAGAAAGTTGGAAAGGGATAGGGCTAGAAAAGCCTCTTCCAAGAGTGTGAGTAGGTCGGTCCCTAACGAGCCAGTTAGTGGTCGCTTGCCTATCTCTAATCCAAATGTTTCCTCCCATACAGCTTTACCTTCCCAATTATCCGACTCTGCAAGTTCAACATCGGAAATTGCAAGTCTGAAAGCTTCACTTTTGGAGATGGAGCGTAAACTAAAGGAATTGGAAGGTAAGCATAGTGAAAGTGTTCCCAGTGAAGTGGAGGGTGCGTCTGATCGGCTCTGTCTCGCTCTCAGGTCTAGACCTCTTCCAAGCTCCCAAGCCCAGAGGAGAAGGAATGTCGAAAGCCGCAGGGAGGTTTCAGAGAATCCCCACCGGTCAGGCGTCCCCTCGGCAGATTCTGTAGTTGCATCCCAGACTGCCAAGGATAGTCGTTGGAAAGACGTCCTAAAACAGTGCTTTTCTTCTTCTGATTCATCTTCGAAGAAAGGATGGAGTTCTGACAGACTATCGAGACCTTCGAAGAGATCTTGGAGGTCTCCAGTATTTGACTCTAGCCCGGAAGAATTTCCGGAAGAATATCCTCCAGAAAAGAAGAGAAAGGAGGTATTTTCAGCAGAAGTTCCTTCTCCTTCATCGGAATTAGAAAAAGAAGACGCAGCTACGAAGATTTTGGAACAAATGCAGAAACAAATATCTTCATTAGTAGGAGTTCTGAAGAAGGATCCTCCTAGAAGAAAGGATAAATTCCTTCCAATTAAAAGATCCTGTCCGATGGAACTCTCTGAGAGCTCGGACGAGGCGCCAGCCAGACGCCAGGCTCCTGTCAGGCGCAAAGCGCCTACAAGGCGAGAGGATTTTCATGGATGGCTAGAAGAGCCTGAAACTCCTACTAGACGAAAAGCGCCTGAGGTGCCTGGATCGAGGCGCAAAGCGCCTGAAACTTCTGAAATCAGACGCAAAGCGCCTGAGGTGCCTGAAGCGAGACGCAAAGCGCCTGAGGCGACTGAAATGAGGCGCAAAGCGCCTGGGGCGCCTGAAAGAAGACTCAAAGCGCCTGAGGCGCCTGAAGCGAGGTCCAAAGCGCCTGAAACGAGGCGCAAGGCGCCTGAAGCTCCTGAAATGAGGCGCGGAGCGCCTGAAGCGCCTGATGCTAGGCGTAAAGAGCCTGAGCCTCCTGCCAATCACCGGGCGCCTGAATCTCATTTCAGGCGCCTCACTCCTGAAGCACCTAATATCCATCAAGTGTCAAGCAGGCGCAAGGACTTAACCAAACTACAGGAGCCAGGCTTCAGGCGCTATGAATCAGAAGCTTTATCGGAGTTTGAGGCGGACTTAGAGGCTCCTCTTTGGCATTTTTCTCAAGATCAGTTTTCACCTGACAGGGTCTCTAGATGTCGCACGGGCGGCCGTAGCCCCTGTCAGGATGGGCCTGATTCTGCGAAGATGGAGAGACATTCAAGGCCTTCTCCTGATAGGGACGGGAGTTGTCGCACAGGCGGCCGTCGCCCTTGTCAGGAGGGTCTTAGTGTAATCAAAGGCAAAGGGCAACATCGGCCTTCACCTGGCAGGGACTCAAGACGTCGCACAGGCGGCCGTAGCCCTTGTCAGGTTGCAGTCGGTGTTGCTACGAGCCCTTCACCTTCCCGAGAGAGAAGTGCTCCTCCAGTTGCGCACTCATCTCCAAATATAACTCCTCATGATTTAGAAGATGTCTTGGACTCGGAAGAAAATAAGGGGGCAGGTCTTTCAGACTATAAGACCTTGACAGCCCTCTTATTAAAAGAATTCGGAGAGTCTCTGAGCCCTGCTGCCCCTCCTTCTCCTCGGTCTTTATTTTCGAGTACGAAAACTGCAAAGTCTTCCTCCTTTTTGAAGATGCAACAGACCATCTCAATGAAGAGGGCTTTGCAGTCTTTCGGAAATTGGCTTAAAACCAAGGAGGAGGCGGGGAAGACTGTGTTTACTTGTCCCCCTTCCAGGCTATCGGGGAGGAGAGGGATTTGGTACAACACGGGAGAATCGATGGGACTTACTCTTCCCTCCTCTGCTGAAGCGGACTTCTCAACCTTGGTGGACTCGGCAAGAAGACACGCTCTTCCATCGGCCAAAACGAACTGGACAATGTCTGAAATGGACCATCTCCTCAAGGGAATATTCCATGTCTTGGGAGTTTTTAACTTCCTAGACTGGTCCCTTGGGGCTTTGACCAAGAAGACGCAAGACCCTCAGTTTTTGGAACCAGAAGTCTTGCATAGTGTGCTCACCTGTATGGAACAATGGCGGTTGCAGGATGGATCGGCTGTGAAGTGGGCATCCCTTTTCGGGGCAGGAATACTGAAGAAGAGGTCTGTCTATAGTTCATTCTTGACTAAGGCAGTCTCTCCAGTGCAGAGGACTTCTCTTTTATACGCCCCTCTGTCTAAGCAGTTGTTTCCTTCTCAGTTAGGGAGGGATATTTCCCACACTTGACTGAGAAAGGCAACACAAGATTTGCTGGTGCAGTCGGCAAAGAAGCCTGGACCAGCCGTTCCTGTCACGAAGAGGGAGCCAAGAACTGTCCAACAGCCCTTTCGAGGTAGCTCTTCAAGCCGAGCCCCGAGGAAGAGAGGAGGAGAAAAAAGAGGAAGATCTTCTATTAGAGTCCCGAGAAAGAATCCAAAATGAGGTTCCAGTCCTCCAAGCACCAGTAGGGGCCAGGCTTCTGAAATTTTCAGAAGCATGGGCCTCAAGAAAAGCAGATTCTTGGTCCCTACAAGTTCTCAAGAAAGGATACCTCATCCCCTTCAAGAACAGACCTCCATTAACGACGACACCGAGGGAGCTGTCAGCGAGGTACAAGATCCTGTAAAAGAGATGCCCTGCTTGGGTTAGTACAGCAAATGTTGGAGAAGGAGGCCATCGAGAAAGTACAGATCCGCACTCCCGGGGCTTTTACAATCGCCTCTTTTTAGTGCCGAAAGCCTCCGGAGGGTGGAGGCCGGTCCTGGACGTGAGTGCATTGAACCGCTTCGTGGAGAAGACAAAGTTTCTCCATCAGGGACCTCCAAACTCGGTCCTTGCTGCTCTGCGTCCAGGAGATTGGATGATCTCCCTCGACCTTCAGGACGCTTACTTTCACGTCGCATCATTCATCAAGGAAATATCTTCGATTCATGGTGCAGGGAAGGATTTATCAATTCAGGGCTTTGTGCTTCGGCCTCTCGACGGCTCCTCGGGTGTTTACGGCGTTGATGAGGAACGTAGCAAGATGGCTTCATCTGAAGGGGGTGAGAATATCGCTTTACTTGGACGACTGGCTCATAAGAGCACAGTCAAAACAACAGTGTTTGGAGGACTTGGAGGTAACTCTGGAGTTAGTCAGATCTCTCAGATTGCTCGTGAACCTCGGGAAGTCTCAAACGATCCCCAGCCAGAGCATTGTCTATCTGGGGATTCGGATGGATTCTCGGGTTTTCCCGAGCACATCCATCCCAAGAAAGGATTACGAGAGGTTTGGAAAAGATCTCGGCCTTCCTGGAGAAAGAACGAAGTTCAGCGAGGGAATGGCTCAGTCTTCTGGGCACCCTTTCGTCACTAGAACAGTTCGTTTCTCTGGGGAGACTTCACATGAGACCCTTGCAGTTCCATCTAAGGAGAAGTTGGAACAGAAAGACAGGAGAGCTGACGGATACCTTTCCCATAGAGGAAAGCATCAAGAATCACTTACAATGGTGGTTAGAACCTCTAAGAAAGAACGAGGGAGTGTCCTTGTCTCTGCAGAACCCTCACCTAGTGTTGTTCTCCGACGCCTCGGAAACGGGATGGGGAGCAACACTAGGGACGAAGGAAGTGTCAGGCATCTGGTCGGAAGAACAGAAGACCTGGCATATAAATGCAAAAGAGCTCATAGCCATTCATTTGGCCCTGAGACATTTCGAGAACGAGTCAGCGCTGGTGGTCCAGGTCAACTCGGACAACACCACGGCTCTGGCATATATGAGAAAACAGGGGGGGACACACTCTTTCTCCCTTTACGAGCTGGCAAGGGATCTATTGGTCTGGACGGAGGAACGAAAGATAGTGCTCCTGACGAAATTCGTTTTCAAGGAGGGAGAAATAATAAGGGCGGACCAGATTGAGCAGAAAGAACCAGTCCTTCCACAGAATGGACCCTTCATTCACAAGTTCTGCCCAGCAAACTATCGGTCTCCTTTTGGGGGAAGCCGCAAGTAGACGATGTTTGCCAACGTTCCTCTCCAGAAGGATGGAGAACTTCTGCTCGTTGGGAGGATCCCAGAGCCCTGTCAGTCGATTGCCATGCTCATGAACTGGACTGGGCATAGATGCTTTTGCTTTTCCCCCATTCAAGATATATTTTTTTTTTTTTTTTTTTTTTTTTTTTTTTTATAAAGAAAAACATACTGCTTTAATGAAGGTTGCTCTTTGACGGCTACAGGGTGTAACACAAGTTTATGCACATATTTTGTGGAATGAAAGATAATTTTAATGTATGACACTTACCGGGCAGGTATATATATAGCTATATTCTCTGTTCCACCTGGCAGAAATTTTCAAAACTCGCGGCAAACGCTAGTAACCTATTAGTAGTTCAGGCCAACCACCACCCCGTTACCGTGGCGCTAGCGCTAGGAACCGTTCCAATTGGGCCAGATTTTCTCTGCCAGCCGAACCGGCAACATTGTTGGTGGTTCCCTGCTAGGATTTTCATTCTCGTTGCTGACTTTTCATGGATCTTTGGTATTGTACTCGGAACGTTAGCTTGGCATTCGCTTTGGATTGTTCTTTAAAGATGTCTGATACTGGAAATAGTATTTAGAGTTTGTAAAAAAGAGAGGGGTGTAAGGTAAGGTTTGCCGAAAGCTTCGGTCGACCCTCATACCATTTGTAAGAAGTGTAGAGAATGTGTGTACTTGGGAGAATAGGTGTTTTGAATGTGAGAATTTATCAGAGAAGGAATGGAAGAATATTTATGAAAATATGTTGAAAGGCCTTGAGAAAGATCGTGTAAGGAGATCTGTTTTCTTGTAGTGAGAAGTCGAATTCTTCTAGCAAAAGGAGTGAATGTTTTTCCTCTCCAGCTCCTTCTAACGTAGACTTGGTAGTTCCTTCTCCCCAGGTATCTCCTGCGCCCGCTGCTGTATCGGAGGAGGCGAACGATACACAGATTGTGAAGGTGTTCGCTGCCCTTGCGTCCATGGGCGACCAGATACAGCGACTTACGGATAAAGTTAGTGCTTTTGATCAGTCAGTGAAAGTGTAGTGGAGGGGGCGTCTGATCGTCTCTCTCGTGCTCCTAGACCTAGACCTCTGTCAAGCTCCCAGACCCAAGGGAGAAGGCATGTCGACAGTCGAAGGGAGGCGAGAGAGGTTTTGTCGCGGTCTGGCGTCCCTTCGAACAGTCCTGTTGCAAGTTCCCAGGCTGTTGCAGTTCGCCGCAGAAAAGGCGTAACTGGGAAGTGTGCGTCCTCGGATGGTTTGACTTCCGAGCGGGAACGTCGGTATGCAGTTGTGTCTCGCCCCCTCAAGAGGACTTTCAGGACATCGACCGCTCTCGAGAGACATGCTCAAGATCGTGAGGCTTGGAGTAGTCCTGAGGTGTTGTCCTCCTTGGAAGACGGGGACGCAGTTCCGATCAAGAGGAAGAGGATTTTTCGTGCTAAAGAGGACTTAGTACGGCCTTCTCGTCCTTGGATTTCGATGAGAGACTCTCCTCCATCTTCTTGTTTGTCTTCCCCTCGTCTCTCTCCGTCGGGTAGAGTACAAGATCGCTCTCCGTTACGTCGCAGTCCCGCCCGTAATCCTCCTCTTCCGTCCTCTGCCATTCAGGAAGATAGTACGAAGGGTTTTTTTCTTAAGGGAATGCAGTCTAAGCTGGCAGTTCTTGTGAAGTCTTGGGATGCGCCTGTGTAGCATCTTCGAGGCGGAAGGACGATTTCCTTCCCGTTAAGTCTTCTAAGAGTGAAGACAAGGACGCGTTCGCAGGACGCAC
>NC_061094.1:63933843-63946343 GCF_015104395.2 Macrobrachium nipponense
TTTCGCATAGACGTACTCCGGGGAACAATGAGGGTACATGTTGAAATTTATTAGTAATGTAAAAAAAAAACTTTAGTCATTGTTGTTGAAATTGAAGAAAACCTTATACCACTACCTAACATGGTTTGTGTGCAATAAAGGTCTGAAATCCGGGACAGTCTTTATGGACACCCTATATTTCGCCCAATCCTTTGGTTGTCATACGTATTAGAATATTGAATTACAACTAATGTAATCAATGAAGAAACAATTCTAGTGAAAAAAAAGCTGTTGTATTTCATAATGAAATGCAAACAAAACCTGTCGCTCTACCAATGCATACTTCAGCTGTCAAAACAAACCAGTCCTACGCATTGTCCCATTTCTCAAAAGCACATCCCAGCAGCGAGTTACTTCACTACAGTCAAGAGTCATATGCCAGCTCGATAATTCCAAAGACTGCCTCTGCTGTCGCTATTCGTTGGGCATTTCTTCGAGATCCCGAGATCTCGGGGCAGCGGAGAAAGTCAGGCAGAAAGTATTGTCGTGTCACTACGAAAGTCATTATCGCGGGATGTTGGATAATGTCTGACATTCTGCTGAGAGCTATTGCTGCACTTTGGCAAATGAGGCTTTTAGTCTAACCAAGCGGAGGCTCGCTCGGGTGATTCTTGGCGAATTGCATAAATGTACAAGAAGAAGAAGAAGGAGGAGAAGAAGTTGGAGACGAAGAAGAAGAAAAAGAAAAAGAAGAAGAAATAATTATAATGAAATGCTTTCTTTTTGAAGCTATACTAAGAAGAGAACTGAATTCTTATAACAATACGCTGACTTCAATTTCAAGGAGTCTTCAGCTAAGGCAATAAAAAATTCCAGGTGTTCAAGAGAGAGAGAGAGAGAGCCCTGTAGCAGTTATCCTGCTCTTATGTTATATGTGGTGCCAGGGTTTATGGCTTTTAAGCATACAATTTGGTAGAATATTTGTCTATGGAAAATATGCTAACGACAAATGAATTAAATTATATAATAATAATAGAACAGCCTTGATGAAAATCCCCACAGATTAATTATGCAATCTCTCCATTATCCTTTTGGTTTGTTCTGTCACGTCGCAGGTTATGAGGTGTCGTGAAATTTGAGAAAATGAAAACGGAATGAATTCAATAAAAGACATTCCACTGGCACGGAGACTCCCTTGCGCCTTGCGGAACTCAGTGTTGAGAGAGAGAGAGAGAGAGAGAGAGAGAGAGAGAGAGAGAGAGAGAGAGAGAGAGAGAGAAATAACGTTATATTTAGTGACCGAAGTTGTGTGTGATAAGCAAACTCAATTTGGAACCCCGAGATAAATCAGCTAATTCGCCTGAATAACTTTCGAATTCGAAAGAAACCGGAGATAATTTTCCTTCAAACTTCCTCGGTTGAGTCTGAAGGCTTCATACTGTGGAGGAGGAGGAGGAGGAGGAGGAGATTAAGAGGAGGAGGAGGAGGAGGAGGAGGAGGAGGAGGAGGAGGAGGAGGAGGATTTCGTCCCCATTTGTCGAGATTCGTGTACATCGAAACTAGACTTTCTCGATAATTCCATGACTCGTTTTCAAGGACGGCAGGTCACCGAATACGTTGTCTGTTAAGGTGTGGGGAGACAGAATTCACTGGAATGGAAGAAGTATCAAATTTGAGAGAATATAGATGGCTTGAAATTGTGCTACAGTTCCCAAAGTCTGTGGTTGAATTTGCAATCAGAGTTTTAGAATTTTTTTATATATCCGTCTATCTATCTATCTATCTAATATATATATATAGACACATATATACACTAAGGCTTGTACCATCAAACTATTTTTCATTATTATTTTACCAATGGATGAAAAGAAAGTGATCTCCACCATTTATCTATCTATCTCAATATTCATCAACCGATTGAAAATAAAACGCACGTATTTAACTATAAATAATCATGCCACTCCTGCACTTGAAACAGACGCGAACGTAAATCATAGTAATCAATGAACTAATCTTATTGTGATAAAATCCCTTCCCTTCGTATTGTCGTTGCCCTGATTAGATTAGTCTTCAGCCTCTACCGAAGATGTTTTGTAATTACCGATATCCAATCCAGTGATCACAGTTACGCGCATTTTCTTCTCAGAACAGGCGGACGAGAAATGGTAGCGGGGATCGTATTGTCGAACGATTTACCGCAAATGAGACTGGCTCTGTTCCCCAATAGCCGTTCGTAGGAAGTAATCGTCCGATTTAGGAATTCAATGAGTACTTTGCAGGTCCTATGGGGCTTTTCTCTGTGTAGTTTATGCTTTACAAGAAAGATAATGTTAGGAAGAATAGTAAAAGGAGTTAACATATCACGAATAGATTCGTTGGACTCGCTTTTATCGGTACAACCTTTATATATCGTCACAACCAAGGCCAATAGAGTACAGGTCAGTCGGAGAGAGACAAATCTCGTGGGCCACATCTCCAGAAGGACCCTAAGTACTAAGTTGTGGTTGTTGGCCTGGACGTATACTTAAAAGGGTCAGGTGGGAATATTGTGTCGGCACCGGGTGAATTGTGGCTCACTCTGGAAGGTGAGTCACCGATAATCTCTATGTAACGAGAAGCCAGCTCTAATTTCATCAGTTCAGCCACCGGAGACGGTCGCAGAAGATGACTGAACAGTCTATCTATCTCCTGAGGATAATTGATTCACTGATGGTTGGAAACTGAGGATTCCTAAGTCCAAAGAGACAAATAAAAGATCCGAAAACACTGAGCCTTAATGGTGCCATCTTTGCTGATTTAGGAAACTTAAAAACACTACAGAAGTTATAGTAGCACAAAAGGAAGGGAAATGTTGACGAAAAGAGTTAAGCCAAATATTGTTAATTATTCAAAACCAGTAAATAGTTTCCAATGCACAATAAAATATTCCTTTAATCAATATTCTATAGATAGATCGTGAAAAGGCATATCACCCATACACAACAAGCGCCTCAGTGGCGTGGTTGGTATGGTCTTTGCCTGCTACCTTGGTGGCCGCGAGTTCGTTTCCCGGCCGATCCATTGAAGGGTCAGTCAGAGATGTGTATTTCTGGTGATAGAAGTTCACTCTCGACGTGGTTCTGAAGTCACGTAAAGCCGCTGGTCCCGTTGCTGAATAACCACTGGTTCCATGCAATGTAAAAATAGTATACAAACAAACAAACAAAACCATACACCCCGTTTTGGGGTGACTGCGTAACCCAAGCGTCAAATTTGCACCTGTACACTAATCTATATCATGTTCAAGGGCAGGAAAATGTGAGCAGCTCTTTCGTTATTTTTGTGTGTACGTAAACGAGTGAACTTGTTTATTCCAACTTTTTTCTCCTCTGAGTAATTCACGATGGCAATGAGCGACATCCAGGAATGAATTATTTCTCCCTGGAAGATTCCAAGATTACCGTTCATTGCGATTCAGCGAGAAATTCATTATTAAAATGAGCAGCGTGAAATTATGATTTCGTTTAGGAATTCAGTTCATATTGTATATTTAAGGAGAGAGAGAGACGAGGAGAGCAGAGAGAGAGAGAGAGAGAGAGAGAGAGAGAGGGAGAGAGAAAGAGAGAGATATTTACATTATGGTTTCAGTGAAGGGTCCCTGAAGTGACTGGCCTTTAAAATATTATTGGGTACTGGCGACTCTCTCTCTCTCTCTCCTCTAAAAAAATACAATATTAACTGAATTCCAAGACTGAATCACGGAAGGCTGCAAAGAAACAAAGACGATGTCCCATTCAGTCCTAATCACAGGTTACAACTCCAGCGTAGTGTATAAGGCTTTGTGCTTATTACATTAATGTGTTCCTCGGAAAATTGGAAATAATAATGCATGAGAAGATTTCATCATTAATTTTCTTTTATTTTCTCGTGTTTTTCATTTGACTCAGGTAACCTCAAGGGGTGATAACAAACTACGCGTGCATGAAGGTATGTGTAATTATGGTGGTCGGTTATTAGAAACATTTCTTTGTGGAAGAGCTATGAACACTTCAGCATACGTCGCTGGGGAAAACCCTGTTTTATATATATGTGTATATGTATATATATATATATATATATATATATATATATATATATATATATATATATATATATATATATATATATATATACATATATATACATACATACATATATATATATATATATATATATATATATATATATATATATATATATGAATAACTTGATCACGAAGTATATAAAACGTGGATGCTATGTATAAATAAAGGTTTTTTGCCACGAAGGAAAAAATGAAAAAACGAGATAGCCAAGTACTTTCGGTCCTGTTCGGACCCTTTACTGAGGCAAACTGATTTTATAGAGAACAACATAGTCAAAAGAAGGCTTAATACACAAACTGACACTACCAGATTAGCCATAAGGGCGATTTTCACTCTACAGAAAGGAGGAGTCGCCTGAGGGAAGCCACACCTTGAAGGATACACGCAGTAAACACGTGATTATCCCAGAAAAAGTACAATTTGAAAAAACGGGAGTATATACAATTTAATATCATGAATATTTACACAAATTTTCCCCCCACCCCCCAAAAAATTATTATTAATGAAAAGACGAAAGAAAATATAAATAAATATATATCGAGCAAGAGAAAGAGGGAGAGGAAAATATCGAACCAGAGAGAGAGAGAGAGAGAGAGAGAGGAGAGAGAGAGAGAGAGAGAGAGAAGAGAGAGAGAGAGAGAGAAATAATAACTATATACAAGTGGGACTAATTTATTAGTTGTTCATTTATTTTAAGGTCCTTCATAAACATCTTACAAATATATGGGTCCAAATGTACATTCCCAGACTAAGTTTTAGGTTGTTTTTATTAGTGATTTGTATAATTGCCGATTCCAGTAAATTTCTTGAAACATAATCATTAGATCTATAGCAATTACCGAGGTATCTCCCCAATTAATACAATGAGATTTTTCACTCAGGACCGTAAGTACTTGGCTATCTCGCTTTTTCATTTTTTCCTTCGTGGCAAAAACCTTTATATATTATATATATATATATATATATATATATATATATAATATATTATATATATATATATATATATATAATATATATTTTATATATATTTTATATATATATATATATAGATATATATATAATATATATAGTATATATATATATATATATTATACATATATATGTAAATAAATCCTTCTGTTAAAACATACGTCTCAAGTATAAAAGGTCCATTAAAACAATCTGGTTTAAAGCTAAGGCCTATATTTCGGTGGACTGACTCACACCCTTATCAAGTAGGGAATGACAAAACAAGTTACCACTACTTGATAAGGGTGGGAGTCAGTCCAACGAAATATAGGCCTTGGCTTTAAACCAGAGTGTTAATAGGCCTTTTATACTTGAGATATCTGACCTATACTCTGTTTTTTTTCATCTATCTATCCGCCTGTGGTGTTTGTGCATGGTAACACTGCATCCTGGGCTTTAAATAATATCCTATTTCGAATATTAACGGTGTAATTCACATATAGTAAATTACTAAAACACTTTTCAGTTGCAAATGTACACCCAGATACCCTTATATTTACCTAAAACGTACGCATAGCGTAACTATTTACAGCCCGGGACGCAGTGTTACCATGCTCGACCACTACAGGCGGATGGACAGATGGAAAAAAACAGAGCAAAGTCACTAGGCTTGATAAAAAAGGGTCATATATTTTGAATAATTTCTACATCTCGAATGTATAAGACTAGTGGCTGACTTAGAGGCGGAGAGTAATTGTTGAAAGAGAATTTTCTATGAAAAAAACATAAATAGGAGAATAGATATATATAGACATATAAGCAGGTGGAGAGAGAGAGAGAGAGAGAGAGAGAGAGAGAGAGAGAGAGAGGCGGGACCCTTGTAATATTTTAATGGAGTCTGTTGAAATTCATAACAGAAATGAGATTGTGGCCTTTGATGTGACCCAAAGCTCTTGATCCGATTTCGTCCAGCAAAATAGTGTCAGTCCAAAAGCCCGATCCGAGGGACCGATCTTTGAGGGGGAAAAGGATGGGACTTCTTCGAAAAAAGGAGGTTTTATTGAAAGTGGCACTGTTCACTGTACTTCGAAAGAAGATTGGGTGAACCTAATAAATATTACAATAATTCTGAATCATATTTCTCAGCATACATATTTTTCGGTGCAGAGCATTTTACTTTTTTTTCCTGGGGTAAAAAAGTGATATTAATAAAACTTTAAATCTTTTTCTCTGCTTTTGTGAGGGAACTTGTTATGGGACGAGGGGAGATGTGGCAAGCAGGTGTATCATCTTGAAAAAGCTTTTACGGTTCTAGATTACATTCACCAGCTCTCTCTTCTTCATTTTTTCATGGGGAAGTTTTTTCGATGGAACAGGTTCAGGAGATGTTATTTACCTCATCTCCATCTTCAGGATATTCATGGGCCCAATTTGATAGACCTTACAGACCTTACAGACCTTACAGTAAGTTCTGGTTGCCCCAGGTCCCTCAGTATGAGGCACCTCTAATGTCTACCAGAGAGTTGCTAGTACATCTTCCGGTATATTTTGCATCTTCCAATCTTGGATGGTCTGGGATACAGTTTAGATATTTGTCGAGCTTATTCTTAAACACATCTACGCTCACTCCTGATATATTCCTCAGATGAGCTGGCAACGCATTGAATAGACGCTGCATTATCGATGCTGGTGCGTAGTGGATTAATGTCCTGTGTGCTTTCCTTATTTTTCCTGGTAAAGTTTTGGGCACTATTAATCTACCTCTGCTTGCTCTTTCTGATATTTTTAGTTCCATGATGTTTTCTGCTATTCCTTCTATGTGTTTCCATGCCTGAATTATCATGTAGCGATCTCTTCTCCTTTCTAGACTATATAATTTTAAGGATTGTAGTCTTTCCCAGTAGTCAAGGTCCTTAACTTCTTCTATTCTAGCTGTAAAGGACCTTTGTGCACTCTCTATTAGTGTAATATCCTTTTGATGGTGTGGGTACCATATCATATTGCAATATTCAAGTGGACTACGAACATATGTTTTATAAAGCATTATCATGTGTTCAGCTTTTCTTGTTTTGAAGTGCCGTAACAACATTCCCATTTTTGCTTTACATTTTGCCAAAAGAATTGCTATTTGATCATTGCATAACATGTTCCTATTCATCATCACACCAAGGTCTTTAACCGCTTTCTTATTTGTGATTGTCTCATTATTAGGACCCCTATATGCATATAGCTTTCCTTCTCTGTCTCCATAATTTATTGATTCAAATTTATCAGAGTTAAATACCATCCTATTTACCTCTGCCCAATCATATACTTTGTTAAGGTCTCTTTGTAGAGCGTTCCTATCTTCATCACAAGTAATTTCTCTACTTATTCTTGTGTCATCAGCGAAACTACTCACTACCGAATCCTTAACATTACTGTCTATGTCTTCAATCATAATAACAAACAGTATTGCAGCTAACACCGTACCTTGTGGCACACCGGATATTACCTTGGCTTCATCCGATTTCTCATCGTTTGCAATAACTATCTGTTTTCTGTTGTGTAAAAATTCTTTTAACCATCTTCCTACTTTATCCACGATATTGTGTTTTCTAATTTTCTTCGCTAATATATTATGGTCTACTTTGTCAAAAGCTTTTGCAAAGTCTAGATAAACCACATCTGTTTCATTTCCGCTTTTCATATTTTTGTATATGTTCTCACGGTGGACTAACAATTGAGTTTGTGTACTTTTTCCGGGTACGAAACCATGTTGTCCTATATTAAACAGATTATTTTTTATTAAATGTTTCATAATATTTTCTTCATTATTTCCCTTTCATACACTTTCATAATATGTGATGTTAGACTCACAGGCCTATAATTACTTGCCTTTAGTCTTGATCCACTTTTGAATGTAGGGGTAATATATGCTAATTTGTGCTTATCATAAATCGTGCCTGTATCTACACTTTGTCTTAATAATGTTGCAAGTGGCTTTGCGATAGAATGAACTACTTTCTTTAACAAAATAGCAGGAACTCCATCAGGCCCTGCTGCAGCTCCATTTTTAATTTATTAATAGCCTGCACAATATCCCAGCTTTCATTAATATCTAATGTCAGCTAAATATTCACTATTTTTTGTCCCTTACTTCTTTATCATTATCTTCATTATCTATTGTACGGGTAAATTCTCTCTTATATTTTTTTGCCAATATGTTGCATATTACCTTTTTTTCATTCGTTAATCTCCCTTCAATTCTTAGAGGGCCTATTTCTATTCTTCTTTTATTCATCTTTTTCGCGTATGAGTATAATAGTTTGGGGTTTTGCTTGATATTTATTAGGTTTTTTTCTTCCAAGTTCCGTTTTTCATTTTCTTTTGATTCTATAATCTTTTGTTCTGCATTTTCTATCTTACTTTTTAGTTATATAACTTTCCATGCATTTTTTCTTTGCAAATTTTTTTAAACCTTTTTTCCACTTTCTGATTTTCTGGAACAAGATCCTTCTGTCTCTTGGTATGCATGACTGATGTTTACTTTTCTTCTTCGGTATATATCTATCCACTATTTTCTCTAATATTTTACATAATATCTCCGTATTTACCCTTATGTCATCACTTACGAAAATGTTATCCCAATCTTTGTTTAATTCTTCATTTATTTCTGACCATTTTATATTTTTACTGTAGAAGTTGTATTTTCCATATCCTTCCCACTTTTTCATTTCTTGCTTATCTCTGTTTTCACTTGCTTTGGAATGGACTGTTAATTCTATGACATTATGGTCTGAATACTCGCATTATAAACTATTATTTCTTTAACATAATTCATCTCGTTCACAAATACTAGGTCTAAAGTATTTTCCTTTCTTGTTGGCAGGTGATTTATTTGTTGAATGTTGTATTCTAGTAGCATATCTAATAGCTTTTCGAATCGCCTCTTATCTTCTGCACTACTATTACTCTCTTTTTTATGTGTGTAAGTACAACCACAATCTCCTATTCGTTCTTTCCAGTCTACGAAAGGAAAGTTGAAGTCTCCAGATAGGAGAATAGTCCAGTCCTTGTGATTTCCACATATATCATCCAATTTTCTATTATTAAGTCAAAACTCTTAGTATTAGGAGGTCTATATATTACTATGTTCATTAATTTTTCAGATTCAATTCTACCGCTGTTAGTTCACATTCTGAGTTACTATATTTCTCATATATTTTTCCTTGTTTTTTTGTTTTGTCTTTCCCATATATTGTGGTTCCCCCTTTGATTCCTAATTTTTTTTCTATATGATTCTATAAGTTTGGAACCCTTTTATTTGATCATCATTCGCCAGTCTCTTGGAAAATACCCGGTTCACTTATATTCATTATATCTATTTTCGTTGTTTTCAATTTTGGTTTTACGTTCTTCTAAGGTTCCTCTATTTTTCTTTTTGAGTTACTCGTAACTAAATCCTGCGCATTTCTATCACTATGATGGTTTTGCGTGGTTTTCTCCTTCATTTAATATGGGGTAACAATACCGGATTTTCCCATGTCTCTTTCTTGCTCTGGTATGTTGTTCTTTTTTTCATTTCCAGAAATTCTGACATTAAAAAATCCAACTTTTCCATAATATTTGATCTCCCTTCATCATAATTATTCATTTTGTGCCTGAATCTGCAATTTTCTCTGTATCTGCAATATCCTCTTGCATAATAAATACAGTTATTTTCCCTTGAGTAGTATCTTGGAGCTGAGGCTTTGAAATTTTTTGCTGACATCACTGCATATCGCGTTGATGGCTTGCTTTTTTCTTTTACCTGATATTCTTTATTCCTCTCTTTATTTGTTTCTTTCTTATTTGGATTTTATTATTTGATTGATTATTTATTTGATTATGATTCATGGCTACAGGTGCATATATTTACATTTTTGTTAAACTTACATCCTTTTGCCTTCTTTTAGGTTTTTGCATATTTTTGTATGCAGATCGATCTCGCAATCATACCTCATAGCTGTCTAGGTATGCACCATTTACCATAGATTCATAGTTGTCACAATACCTTAGGATGTTTGTATTAACATCTTTCTCCAAATCTGCAACTCCCTCTTTTCAAAAGGTTGCAGACTTTGCCTTTTTTGTCTATTTTTTCCTCTTTCCCGTCATTGTGAAGATCTGGGTAGAGCCTCTTCAGGATTTTTCTTTTGTGTTGTCATATCGTATTTATTTCTTCGTAAGTATGCTGCTTTATTGACTCATATGTATATCAATGAGTATCTCTGCATCCATACTTTTATCTTGTTGCTTTTTGTTTTCCTTATTTTTTTCTGTCATTTCAGTTTTGTTTACTTCTCTTCCATTTTCCTCTTCTTCTTCTTCCTCTTCCTCTTCTTTTTCATCCTCTACCCATGATAGACATGTTGAGCAAAATATTCTGGTATCTTTTCTCATATCTTGCATTACCTCAGCACATTATGGATGGGTCGGAATGTTGCATGCAGCACTTTTCGATTAGGTTTTGGTGGATTACTATGCTATACCACACCCTTACTCAGTTTACATGCTTTTGTGGCCTTCTTTTTCCTAATGCATCAATTAGGATATTCACAATGTTCACTTTATTCATTTTCTTTGTCGGAATATGTTGGTTTATGTATATTTTCTTTATGAGTCTCTTGACCACTTGGATTTTACTTGGAACTTCTTCAATTATTTTCAGATGTTTTCGTGATGATTCCAGTTTGAAGGATTATATCCTTTCTAATATATCTATGAATGCTTTTGTATCTTTTTGGTTAGGACTGTTGCTGATCTCATAGATGAGAAATGCCAGTTCCCTTCCTTGCTACCTCTCGTATTGCGAATCTGCCAAACAAAGCTAAATTTCGCATTTTTTTCCACAGTTGGAACTTACTGCCATCTTGTTCTGATTTACAAGTATTTCACTTGATAAACTAACTTAGTAGACACTTTATCCTACTATTTTCACACTAATCTTATCACCGATAGTTCACGAACACTTCTAGATATTTCTCAAATACTAGACGTAAGTTGATTAATCAGACTGCGCGCGGGAACGTCTCACCAAGCAAGATGGCAAAGAGAGAAAGAGAGAGAGAAAGAGAGAGAGAGCCCTGTAGCAGTTATCATGCTCTTATGTTATATGTGGTGCCAGGGTTGTTGGCTTTTAAGCATACAATTTGGTAGAATATTTGTCTAGGGAAAATGTGCTAACGACAAATGAATTAAATTATATAATAATAATAGAACAGCCTTGATGAAAATCCCCACAGATTAATTATGCAATCTCTCCATTATACTTTTGGTTTTTTCTGTCACGTCGCAGGTCATGAGGTGTGAAATTTGAGAAAATGAAAACGGAATGAATTCAATAAAAGACATTACACTGGCACGGAGACTCCCTTTCGGAACTCAGTGTTGAGAGAGAGAGAGAGAGAGAGAGAGAGAGAGAGAGAGAGAGAGAAATAACGTTATATTTAGTGACCGAAGTTGTGTGTGATAAGCAAACTCAATTTGGAACCACAAGATAAATCAGCCAATTCGCCTGAATAACTTTCGAATTCGAATGAAACCGGAGATAATTTTCCTTCAAACTTTCTCTGTTGAGTCTGAAGGCTTCGTACTGTGGAGGAGGAGGAGGAGGATGATGATGATTTCGTCCCCATTTGTGTATTTGTTGACGCTTGAGATTCGTGTATATCGAAACTAGACTTTCTCGATAATTCCAAGACTCGTTTTCAAGGACGGCAGGTCACCGAATACGTTGTCTGTTAAGGTGTGGGGAGACAGAATTCACTGGAATGGAAGACGTATCAAATTTGAGAGAATATAGATCGCTGGAAATTGTGCTACAGTTCCCAAAGTCTGTGGTTGAATTTGCAATCAGAGTTTTAGAATTTTGTGTATCTATCCGTCTATCTATCTATCTATCTATCTGATATATATATATATATAGACATATATACACTAAGGCTTGTACCATCAAACTATTTTTTATTATTATTTTACCAATGGATGAAAAGAAAGTGATCTCCACCATTTATCTATCCATCTCAATATTCATCAACCGATTGAAAATAAAACGCACATATTTAACTATAAATAATCATGCCACTCCTGCACTTGAAACAGACGCGAACGTAAATCATAGTAATTAATGAACTAATCTTATTGTGATAAAATTCCATCCCTTCGTATTGTCGTTGCCCTGATTAGATTAGTCTTCAGCCTCTACCGAAGATGTTTTGTAATTACCGATATCCAATCCAGTGATCACAGTTACGGGCATTTTCTTCTCAGAACAGGCGGACGAAGGAAATGGTAGCGGGGATCGTATTGTCGACGATTTAACCGCAATTAGGAACTGGCTCTGTTCCCCAATAGCCTTCGTAGGAAGTAAACGTACGATTTAGGAATTCAATAAGTATCTTGCAGGTCCTATGGGGCTTTGCTCTGTGTAGTTTATGCTTTACAAGA
>NC_061094.1:63951343-63978843 GCF_015104395.2 Macrobrachium nipponense
AAATTGACTGCAGAAATGAAAATAAGGATAGAGAAAAACTTGAAAACCCATTCTTTCTTTTTTTCTTTCTCTAAATCTTCAGCTGAAAACCCTTATGGATAGAGTTAGCAGACTTATTTAAACCCAGGAGGCTCAAAAGGGAAATCATCTGCTGAGAGAGACAAGTTATTGGAAAAGGTGACAGCAAATGAATAGATATGAATGAGGTAATTAGCCAATTAAAACGATAAACCTGAAATTCAGACATCAGCTTAAATCGATTATAACCTTAAAATACTATTATATATTGTTAAATGATTTTTTATTATTATCTAAAATAACTTGAGCGAAACAGTTTTGGAATTCTTAGTTTTTGTTCATAATGTTTCGGTTGATTCTGACTAAACTCATCTTAACACCAGAGACAGAACGCTCGACTTCTAAGAAAGTATGTTTAGAATTTTTTGTGACACTCCACAAAAATTTTTTTTTTTTCACAAATTCTTAGATTTAGAAAAAATCTCACAATCATATACTGTCATGATAGAAACTTTACGTTTTTTTTATTAATGATGTCAAATTTTCTTACACTTGTTACTTCTAGCATAAATGATTTTTAGACGGGTCATGTCAACATGACCTATGGTGACTTGAGTAGCGCTGTTGTTTTAGTTTAGCCTGGCCTTATGCCAGCACAGACTCTCATTCAAGGAAAAGCTTAAGAGAAGATATAATTGTATTAACCTCTCATTTCAAATGTAGTTTCTGATTCTGAAGTGAGACACTAGTTTTTATTACCCGTGCTGAGAACATTCTGAGTTTATTCCCTTAGATATAATACAGGGTGTCCATAAAGTAATTCCCTGATTAATAACATTAATAACATTAAAATGATTGTGGATATGACCGTACAACTTTCACATTCTATCGAGCAATTTCTAGAGTTTCTTTTGTTTGCCTACAGATGCCACTGTGATCACTCTATCCGCCAGCTGAGTCAAGAAGAGCAGACATAGTGTCATTGCAAGAGAAAGCCCAGTGTGTGTTACGAAACAAAATCACCTGTTGCAGTTCAACGCAAGTTCAGAAATGAGGATCGACGAGATCCACCAGATGTCAAAAGCGTTAAAGACTGGTATAAAAAGTTCACAGAGACTGGAAGTGTTGAAGACCGTAAGAGAAGCGGTAGACCCAGTGTGAGTGATGCATCCTTTTGCTGTGCGCGACAGAATGGCCACCAAGTTCACCAGACATTACCCCTCTTGATTTGTTTCTTTTGGGGTTATATCAAGGATTAAATGTACAGTACACCAGTACTTAATGTTGAGACCTTAAAAGCAAGGATAACAGCAGCTCTAGCAACGGTAACTATGGAGATGGAGAATACCTGGCGTGAGATAGAATAAAGGTCTGAAATCCGGGACAGTCTTTATGGACACCCTATATTTCGCCCAATCCTTTGGTTGTCATACGTATTAGAATATTGAATTACAACTAATGTAAGCAATGAAGAAACAATTCTAGTGGAAAAAAAAGCTGTAGTATTTCATAGTGAAATGTAAACAAAACCTGTCGCTCTGCCAATGCATACTTCAGCTGTCAAAACAAACCAGTCCTACGCATTGTCCCATTTCGCAAAAGCACATCCCAGCAGCGAGTTACTTCACTACAGTCGAGAGTCATATGCCAGCTCGATAATTCCAGAGACTGCTTCTGCTTTCGCTATTCGTTGGGCATTTGTTCGAGATCCCGAGATCTCGGGGTTGCGGAGAAAGTCAGGCAGAAAGTCTTGCCGTGTCACTACGAGAGTCATTATCGCGGGATGTGGGTTAATGTCTGACATTCTGCTGAGAGCTATTGCTGCACTTTGGCAAATGAGGCTTTTAGTCTAACCAAGCGGAGGCTCGCTCGGACGATTCGTGGCGAATTGTATAAATGTACAAGAAGAAGAAGAAGGAGAAGAAGAAGCAGAAGACGAAGAAGAAGAAAAAGAAGAAGAAGAAGAAATAATGATAATAAAATGCTTTCTATTTGAAGCAATACTAAGAAGAGAACTGAATTCTTATGACAATACGCTGACTTCAATTACAAGGAGTCTTCAGCTGAGGCAATAAAAAATTCCAGGTATTCAAGAGAGAGAGAGAGAGAGAGAAAGAGAGATAGAGAGAGAGAGCCCTGTAGCAGTTATCCTGCTCTTATGTTATATGTGGTTGTTGGCTTTTAAACATACAATTTGGTAGAATATTTGTCTATGGAAAATATGCTAACGACAAATGAATTAAATTAAATAATAATAATAGAACAGCCTTGATTAAAATCCCCACAGATTAATTATGCAATCTCTCCATTATCCTTTTGGTTTGTTCTGTCACGTCGCAGGTCATGAGGTGTCGTGAAATTTTAGAAAATGAAAACGGAATGAATTCAATAAAAGACATTCCACTGGCACGGAGACTCCCTTGCGGAACTCAGTGTTGAGAGAGAGAGAGAGAGAGGAGAGAGAGAGAGAGAGAGAGAGAGAGAGAGAGAGATGACCGAAGTTGTGTGTGATAAGCAAACTCAATTTGGAACCCCGAGATAAATCAGCCAATTCACCTGAATAACTTTCGAATTCGAAAGAAACCGGAGATAATTTTCCTTCAAACTTTCTCGGTTGAGTCTGAAGGCTTCATACTGTGGAGGAGGAGGAGGAGGAGGAGGATTTCGTCCCCATTTGTGTATTTGTTGACGCTCGAGATTCGTGTACATCGAAACTAGACTTTCTCGATAATTCCAAGACTCGTTTTCAAGGACGGCAGGTCACCGAATACGTTGTCTGATAAGGTGTGGGGAGACAGGAATTCACTGGAATAGAGAAGTATCAAATTTGAGAGAATATAGATGGCTTAAATGAAATTGTGCTACAGTTCCAAAGTCTGTGGTTGAATTTGCAATCAGAGTTTTAGAATTTTTTAATTTTGCGTTATCTATCCGTCTATCTATCTATCTATCTGATATATATATATATATATATATATATATATATATATATATATATATATATATATATATATATATATATATATATATATAGACATATATATATATATATATATATATATATATATACACATATATACACTAAGGCTTGTATCATCAACTATTTTTCATTATTATTTTACCAATGGATGAAAAGAAAGCGATCTCCACCATTTATCTATCTATCTCAATATTCCTCAACCGATTGAAAAATAAAACACACTTATTTAACTATAAATAATCATGCCACTCCTGCACTTGAAACAGGCGCGAACGTAAATCATAGTAATCAATGAATTAATCTTATTGTGATAAAATCCCATCCCTTCGTATTATCGTTGCCGTGATTAGATTAGTCTTCAGCCTCTACCGAAGATGTTTTGTAATTACCGATATCCAATCCAGTGATCACAGTTACGTGCATTTCCTTCTCAGAACAGGCGGACGAGAAATGGTAGCGGGGATCGTATTGTCGAACGATTTACCGCAAATTAGACTGGCTCTGTTCCCCAATAGCCGTTCGTAGGAAGTAAGCGTCCGATTTAGGAATTCAATAAGTACCTCGCAGGTCCTATGGGGCTATTCTCTGTGTAGTTTATGCTTTAAAGAAAGAAAATGCTTGGAAGAACAGTAAAAGGAGTTAACATATCACGAATAGATTCGTTGGGGTTGCTTTTATCGGTAAAATTTTTATATATCGTCACAACTAGCCAAGTAACTGTTAAGTCTTCACATTTATTACAACCTTCTGTGTAAGGGGTAGCCAGCTCTAATTTCATCAGTTCAGCCACCGGAGACGGTGGCAGAAGATGGCTGAACAGTCTATCTATCTCCTGAGGATAATTGATTCACTGATGGTTGGTATCTGAGGATTCCTAAGTCCAAAGAGACAAATAAAAGATCCGAAAACAGTGAGCCTTAATGGTGCCATCTTTGCTGATTTAGGAAACTTAAAAACACTGCAGAAGTTATAGTAGCACAAAAGGAAGAGAAATGTTGACGAAAAGAGTTAATTATTCAAAACCAGTAAATAGTTTCCAATGCACAATAAAAGAGTAATTTAATCAATATTTTATAGATAGATCGTGAAAAGGCATATCACCCATACACCCCAAGCGCCTCAGTGACGTGGTTGGTATGGTCTTTGCCTGCCACCTTGGTGGCCGCGAGTTCGTTTCCCGGCCGATCCATTGAGGGGTCAGTCAGAGATGTGTATTTCTGGTGATAGAAGCTCAATCTCGACTTGGTTCGGAAGTCACGTAAAGCCGTTGGTCCCGTTGCTGAATAACCACTGGTTCCATGCAACGTAAAAATACCATACAAACAAACAAACAAACACGTACACCCCTTTTTGGGCCCTGGACTGCGTAACCAAGCGGTCAAATTTGCACCTGTACACTAATCTATATCATGTTCAAGGGCAGGAAAATGTGCGCAGCTCTTTCGTTATTTTTGTGTGTACGTAAACGAGTGAACTTGTTTATTCCAACTTTTTTCTCCTTTGAGTAATTCACGATGGCAATGAGCGACATCCAGGAATGAATTATTTCTCCCTGGAAGATTCCAAGATTACCGTTCATTGCGAGTCAGCGAGGAATTCGTTATTAAAATGAGCAGCGTGAATTATGATTTTCGTTCTAGGAATTCGGGTTAATATTGTTTAGTTAAGGAGAGAGAGAGAGAGAGAGAGAGAGAGATTTACATTATGGTTTTAGTGAAGGGTCACTGAAGTGACTGGCCTTTAAAATATTATTGGGTACTGACGACTCTCTCTCTCTCTCTCTCTCTCTCTCTCTCTCTCTCTCTCTCTCTCTCTCTCTCCTCTAAAAAAATACAATATTAACTGAATTCCAAGACGAAATCACGGAAGGCTGCAATGAAACAAAGGCGATGTCCCATTCAGTCCTAATCACAGGTTACAACTCCAGCGTAGTGTATAAGGCTTTGTGCTTATTACATTAATTTGTCTCTCGGAAAATGGAAAAAATAATGCATGAAAAAATTGTAACTTTAATTTTCTTTTGTTTTCTCGCATTTTTTCATTTGACTCGGGTAACTTCAAGGGGTGATAACAAACTACGCGTGCATGAAGGTATGTGTAATTATGGTGGTCAGTTATTAGAAACATTTCTTTAAATGTTATTTGTGGAAGAGCTATGAACACTTCAGCATGTGTCGCTGGGGAAAACCTTGTTATATATATATATATATATATATATATATATATATATATATATATATATATATATATATATATATATAGATATATATATATATATATATATAGATATATATATATATATATATATATATATATATACATATATATATATATATATATATATATATATATATATATATATATATATATATATATATATATATAATATATATATATATATATGTATAGATATATATATATATATATATATATATATATATATATATATATATATATATATATATATATATATATATATATAAAATATATATATATATACATACACACACACACACACACACACATATATATATATATATATATATATATATATATATATATATATATAGATATATATAGATATATATATATATATATATATATATATATATATATATATATATATATATATATATATATATATATATATATATATATATGTATATATATACATATATATATATATATATATATATATATATATACTATATATATATATATATATATATATATATATGTAAATAAATCCTTCTGTTAAAACATACGTCTCAAGTATAAAAGGCCCATTAAAACACTCTGGCTTAAAGATAAGGACTATATTTCGGTGGACTGACTCACACCCTTATCAAGTAGGGAATGACAAAAGAAGTTACCACTACTTGATAGGGGTGGGAGTCAGTCCACCGAAATATAGGCCTTAGCTTTAAACCAGAATGTTAATAGGCCTTTTATACTTGAGATATCTGACCTATACTCTTTTTTTTTTTTCCATCTGTCCATCCGCCTGTGGTTTTTGCGCATGGTAACACTGCATCCCGGACTTTAAATAATATCCTATTTTGGATATTAACGGTGTAATTCTCATACAGTAAATTACTAAAACACTTTTCAGTTGCAAATGTATACCCAGATATCCTTTTATTTACCTAAAACGTACACATAGCGTACCTATTTAAAACCCGGGACGCAGTGTTACCATGCTCGACCACCACAGGCGGATGGACAGATGAAAAAAAACAGAGCATAGTCACTAGGCCTGATAAAAAAGGGTCATATATTTTGAATAATTTCTACATCTCGAATGTGTAAGACTAGTGGCTGACTAAGAGGCGGAGACGTAATTGCTGAAAGAGAATTTTCTATTAAAAACAATATAAATAAAAGAATTGATAGATATGTAGACATATGAGCAGGTGGTGTGAGAGAGAGAGAGAGAGAGAGAGAGAGAGAGAGAGAGACCCTGGTAATATTTTAATGGAGTCTGTTGAAATTCATAACAGAAATGAGATTGTGGCCTTTGATGTGACCCAAAGCTCTTGATCCGATTTCGTCCAGCAAAATAGTGTCAGTCCAAAAGCCCGATCCGAGGATCGATATTTGAGGCGGAAAAGGATGGGACTTCTTCGAAAAAAAGGAGGTTTTATTGAAAGTGGCACTGTTCACTGTTCTTCGAAAGAAGATTGGGTGAACCTAATAAATATAACAATAATTCTGAATCATATTTCTCAGCATACATATTTTTCTCGAAGTAAAAAAATTTGACTAATAAAACTTTAAATCTTTTTCTCTGCTTTTGTGAGGGAACTTGTTATGGGACGAGGGGAGATGTGGCAAGCAGGTGTATCATCTTGAAAAAGCTTTTAAGGTTCTAGATTATATTCACCTGGCTTCTCTCTTCATTCATTTTTTTCATGGGTAAGTTTTTCGATGGAACAGGTCAGGAGATGTTATTTTTACCTCATCGTCATCTTCAGGATTTATTAATGGGTCCAATTTTGGAGAGAGAGAGAGAGAGAGAGAGAGAGAGAGGGAGAGAGAGAGAGAGAGAGAGAGAGAGAGAGAGAGAGAGAGAGAGAGAGAGAATAATGGAAATGGAATTCGTTTGAATGAAAGTCAGCGGACCTTTCATCACTGATGTGATAATATGAACCCTAATTCGGACAAATGACTGAAAGCATATCATAGCAATATTAATATGGAAATATATATACACAGATATATATAAGTATATATATATGTACATAATATATATATATATATATATATATATATATATATATATATATATATATATATATATATATATATATATATATATATATATATATATATATATATATATATATATATATATATATATATATATATATATATACATACATATCCTATAATTAAGCGAAAGATATCTAGGAGGCATGTAGACACTATCAAGCAACTTTTATTTTCATATATTATCTCAGAAAAAGAAATATTTTCTTTTATATTCAGCTAAAAAAAATTTCAGGGTAAAGAAAGCATTCATTTTCTTGTGACATTTAGTTTCTATCTTTTTGATGCATATTTGGAGAAAAAGTCCTTCTCACTTAACTTTCGACGATGCTGAATTTCTACGTAGATGAAAAAATAGAAGATATTTGCACATATGCTTCCAGCCCTCCCACTTATATTTGAGGTGGGTGGACGCCAATGAATGTGCATTCCGAATGCAAATTTCGTATGCAAATTCCATTTATTTCCAATTAAACATTTTTCCTTCGAAAAATGCAAACGCACTTCAAAAAATTTCCTGGAAGACTTCGAGAACCTAATCAATTATGCATTAATCCTGAACCATATTTCCCAGCAGACATATTTTTGGCTGCAGTGCATCTGCGTATTTTTATTTTTAGTTTTTTTTTGTCTCGAGGAAAGAAAGAGATAGACGGATAAAATTTTAAAGTTTTTGTGCTGCCTTCGTAAGGAAATTTGTCATGGGACGAGGGGAGATGTGACAAGAAGTGGTATCATCTCACAAACTTTTGAGGTTGTAGCTTGTAATAAACATCTCGGCCTTCTTCTTTTCTTTTTTCCGGAGGAATTTCTTTCGATGGAACAGGTTCAGGGGAAGGCGTTTGCCTCACCTCCATCTTCATGATATTCTCTAACGGAATTTGGGCTTAAAAAACGCAGGAATAGTAGTATGCGGAGAGGCACATACCCACTACATACAAAATGCTGAAAATGGTGTTCACCAACGAAAAATTGGATAAAAATGCAATTGAAATGTACTGCAGAAATGAAAATAAGGATAGAGGAAAACTTGAAAACCCTCTCTTTCTTTTTTTCTTTCTTTAAATCTTCAGCTGAAAACCCTTATGGTTAGAGTCAGCAGACTTATTCAAACCCAGGAGGATCCAGAGGGAAATCAGCTGCTGAGAGAGACAAGTTATTGGAAAAGGTGACAGCAAATGAATAGATATGAATGAGGTAATTAGCAAATGAAAACGATAAACCTGAAATTCAGACATCAGCTTAAATCGATTATAACCTTAAAATACTATTATATATTGTTAAATGATTTTTTATTATTATCTAAAATAACTTGAGCGAAATAGTTTTGGAATTCTTAGTTTTTGTTCATAATGTTTCGGTTGATTCTGACTAAACTCATCTTAACACCAGAGACAGAACGCTCGACTTCTAAGAAAGTATGTTTAGAATTTTTTGTGACACTCCACAAAAATAGTTTTTTTTTTTCACAAATTCTTAGATTTAGAAAAAATCTCACAATCATATACTGTCATGATAGAAACTTTACGTTTTTTTTTATTAATGATGTCAAATTTTCTTACACTTGTTAATTCTAGCATAAATGATTTTTAGACGGGTCATGTCAACATGACCTATGGTGACTTGAGTAGCGCTGTTGTTTTAGTTTAGCCTGGCCTTATGCCAGCACAGACTTTCATTCATGGAAAAGCTTAAGAGAAGATATAATTGTATTAACCTCTCATTTCAAATATAGTTTCTGATTCTGAAGTGAGACACTAGTTGTTATTACACGTGCTGAGAAAAGTCTGATTTTATTCCCTTAGATATAATACAGGGTGTCCATAAAGTAATTCCCTGATTAATAACATTAATAACATTAAAATGATTGTGGATATGACCGTACAACTTTCACATTGTGTCGAGCAATTTCTCGAGTTTCTTTTGTTTGCCGACAGATGCCACTGTGATCACTCTAACCGACAGCTGAGTCAAGAAGAGCAGAAATAGTGTCATTGCAAGAGAAAGCCCAGTGTGTGTTACGAAACAAAATCACCTGTTGCAGTTCAACGCAAGTTCAGAAATGAGGATCGACGAGATCCACCAGATGTTAAAAGCGTTAAAGACTGGTATAAAAAGTTCACAGAGACTGGAAGTGTTGAAGACGGTAAGAGAAGCGGTAGACCCAGTGTGAGTGATGAATCCTTTTGCTGTGCGCGACAGAATGGCCACCAAGTTCATCAGACATTACCCCTCTTGATTTTTTCTTATGGGGTTATATCAAGGATAAAATGTACGGTACACCAGTACTTAATGTTGAGACCTTCAAAGCAAGGATAACAGCAGCTCTAGCAACGGTAACTATAGAGATGGAGAATACCTAGCGTGAGACAGAATTTCGCATAGACGTACTCCGGGGAACAATGAGGGTACATGTTGAAATTTATTAGTAATGTGAAAAAACTTTAGTCATTGTTGTTGAAATTGAAGAAAACCTTATACCACTACCTAACATGGTTTGTGTGCAATAAAGGTCTGAAATCCGGGACAGTCTTTTTGGACACCCTATATTTCACCCAATCCTTTGGTTGTCATACGTATTAGAATATTGAATTACAAATAATGTAACCAATGAAGAAACAATTCTAGTGGAAAAAAAAAGATGTAGTATTTCATAATGAAATGTAAACAAAATCTGTCGCTCTACCAATGCATACTTCAGCTGTCAAAACAAACCAGTCCTACGCATTGTCCCATTAGCAAAAGCACATCCCAGCATCGAGTTACTTCACTACAGTCGAGAGTCATATGCCAGCTCGATAATTCCAGAGACTGGCTCTGCTGTCGCTATTCGTTGGGCATTTGTTCGAGATCCCGAGATCTCTGGGCTGCGGAGAAAGTCAGGCAGAAAGTCTTGCAGTGTCACTACGAGAGTCATTATCGCGGGACGTTGTTTAATGTCTGACATTGTGCTGAGAGCTATTGCTGCACTTTGGCAAATGAGGCTTTTAGTCTAACCAAGCGGAGGCTCGCTCAGACGATTCTTGTCGAATTGCATAAATGTACAACAAGAAGAAGAAGGAGAGGCAGAAGACGAAGAAGAAGAAAAAGAAGAAGAAGAAGAAATAATTAAAATGAAATGCTTTCTATTTGAAGCAATACTAAGAAGAGAACTGAATTCTTATGACAATACGCTGACTTCAATTACAAGGAGTCTTCAGGGAAGGCAATAAAAAATTCCAGGTATTCAAGAGAGAGAGAGAGAGAGAGAGAGAGAGAGATAGAGAGAGCCCTGTAGCAATTATAATGCTCTAATGTTATATGTGGTGCCAAGGTTTATGGCTTTTAAGCATACAATTTGGTAGAATATTTGTCTATGGAAAATATGCTAGCGACAAATGAATTAAATTATATGATAATAATAGAACAGCCTTGATGAAAATCCCCACAGATTAATTATGGAATCTCTCCATTATCCTTTTGGTTTGTTCTGTCACGTCGCAGGTCATGAGGTGTCGTGAAATTTTAGAAAATGAAAAAGAAATGAATTTAATAAAAGACATTCCACTGGCACGGAGACTCCCTTGCGGAACTCAGTGTTGAGAGAGAGAGAGAGAAAGAGAGAGAGAGAGAGAGAGAGAAATAACGTTATATTTAGTGACCGAAGTTGTGTGTGATAAGCAAACTTAATTTGGAACCCCGAGATAAATCAGCCAATTCGCCTGAATAACTCGAATTGTTGGAAAGAAACCGGAGATAATTTTCCTTCAAACTTCCTCGGTTGAGTCTGAAGGCTTCATACTGTGGACGAGGAGGAGGAGGAGGAGGAGATTAAGAAGGAGGAGGAGGAGATTAAGAAGGAGGAGGAGGAGGAGGAGTAGGAGGAGGAGGAGGAGGAGGAGGAGGAGGAGGGGGGGGGAGGAGGAGGAGGATAATTTCGTCCCCATTTGTGTATTTGTTGACGCTCGAGATTCGTGTACATCGAAACTAGACTTTATCGATAATTCCAAGACTCGTTTTCAAGGACGGCAGGTCACCGAATACGTTGTCTGTTAAGGTGTGGGGAGACAGAATTCACTGGAATGGAAGAAGTATCAAATTTGAGAGAATATAGATGGACTGAAATTGTGCTACAGTTCCCAAAGTCTGTGGTTGAATTTGCAATCAGAGTTTTAGATTTTGCGTATCTATCCGTCTATCTATCTATCTATCTGATATATATAACGACACATATATACACTAAGGCTTGTACCATCAAACTATTTTTCATTATTATTTTACCAATGGATGAAAAGAAAGTGATCTCCACCATTTATCTATCTATCTCAATACTCATCAACCGATTGAAAATAGAACACACGTATTTAACTATAAATAATCATGCCACTCCTGCACTTGAAACAGGCGCGAACGTAAATCATAGTAATCAATGAACTAATCTTATTGTGATAAAATCCCATCCCTTCGTATTGTCGTTGCCCTAATTAGATTAGTCTTCAGCCTCTACCGAAGATGTTTTGTAATTACCGATATCCAATCCAGTGATCACAGTTACGTGCATTTCCTTCTCAGAACAGGCGGACGAGAAATGGTACCGGGGATAGTATTGTCGAACGATTTACTGCAAATTAGACTGGCTCTGTTCCCCAATAGCCGTTCGTAGGAAGTAAGCGTCCGATTTAGGAATTCAATAAGTACCTCGCAGGTCCTATGGGGCTTTTCTCTGTGTAGTTTATGCTTTACAAGAAAGAAAATGTTAGGAAGAATAGTAAAAGGAGTTAATATATCACGAATAAATTCGTTGGGCTCGCTTTTATCGGTACAATTTTTATATATCGTCACAACTAGCCAAGTAACGGCTAAGTCTTCACATTTATTACGTTAGTTTTTTTGTTCATTGCGTGAGTCACCGTGGTGTGAAAGCAGTATTATCCTTAATACAAAATGTATTCTCATTCACTCGTTTGGGAGGTAATGATAAATGGATAACGGGATATTATTTTAAATATTTGAAAAAGTTTAAATGTTCACATTGGAGGTCGGGGGTCAAACGTGCTATTACGTACAAGGAATGTCTCCGCATCTTGAACAACTAAGGTAAATAAAGCATATTTTCTTGTATTTTTATATTACTCCATTTACATTCTATTAAGGATATATTCTATATATGTATCATACACCTTCAATCACATAACTTTTTTACTTATTTCAGGATGAGCTGTGAGAATCATTCGCCCATGAACGTCGGTGTTAAACTGCTAAGACGTCTTAGTCGTTTCCTCTTAAACGTTTTTCGGCATATTCAGGTTAAAAATAAGGTACACGTGGGAAGTTATATTGGGATGCGTGCTGAGACGGTCTGACAGCGATTAGTGTATTGAATTTGTAAACTCTTTATGTGGTCAATAAATCCTTATGAATAATTATATAGGTGTTTTATACTATGCCCATAATGCATTTGAACGGAAAAACAGGGAAACGGAGAAAAAGAGTGCATGTTTCTATGGAATCAGGAACTATTATTAAATAAATATATAACACATCGGTTTTTACATACCTTCACCGGGTTGCTCGTTTCCTTCAGTAGTGGTGTGGCGAAGTTGGTCGGGGGTTGCACTGTGTGGGCTGCCAGTGGTAGTTTGTTGCATCTCCTGCTACTTCTTCTTCTTCTCCTGCTTCATGGTCATGACCCGTTTTCACCTTCCTAATAAATGAGTTTGGGGCTCCAACACCATAATAGTAATGGTCTGACTTGAGTGGCTACTTCGTCGGCTGACAGTTCACTACTAGAGTTATTTCCCATATCTGAAAGGGAGGAATAATGACTGTTTTATATATTCCGCTTCTTTCAACGGGTACATTATTTTATAAGAATATCTATTCCATATACAGATGAATCTTATTGCTGTTTTTAATATTTACTATACTATATGTTCAAGTAAATGGAAAGTGTTTTTATATGCTACTTACTGAATAGTGACGGAGGGAAATGACGTTTCGGTCAAGAGAAATATTGTAGGGACGGAGGGTCGGTGTGTTGCACTTACTCTATACACTTTGGGTAAGGAATAACATCAATTTTCCCTTGTCGGTTGTATCTATGGTGTTCAGTTGGGGAATAATAATCAGGTGTGACATATGGTGTTTCGATGAAGTATTGTATTCCAAAGATGAAGTTCACGCCTTGTAGCGATAGAATTTATCCCCATGGAGGAAAGATGTGTGGAAGTTTTATATATGATTCATATGTGTGTGTGTGTGTGTGTGTGTGTGTGTGTGTGTGTGTGTGTGTGGACGGCCTTTGTTATGAGGAAATGATAAGGCTTGTTTATTCGTGTCTGCGAGAAACATGACTGGAGTGATACTGATTTTGATAAAATGAGTCATGTGTGGATGACCTTTGGGGTGAAGGGAATGATAAGACTTGTTTATTCATGTTAGTCTGAATCATTGCTGGGAGAGGCTTGATGCTTCGTCACAACAGGTTTGTAATCAGTGATTGTGATAAAGGGGTTTCTATGTCTTGGGTCTTTCGTAGTTCATTATCTCTGAAGGATTGTCACATCAAGAGGTGAACTCTCGCCATGGCTTCATCAGCCTCCTCTTGCAAGTTAGTTTTCAGGAACTTGTCGAAAATAAAAAATAAGTTCAGGAAGAGGAATATGTGTTTAGTAGTGGCCACTAACTATGTGACATGCAGGAATTACGGTGTTGTGGCGGACGTCATTCGAGCTTATCCATATGCCGAATTGGCAGGTTTTCGATATTCTCGCACTGGTGCATCATATGCCTGTCTTCGTGATAGGGGTATTGAAGGGTCCGCCATTGTGAAAAGACCTGAAAATATCACATCATGGGAATGCGACGAAGAAGTTGATCTACCCACCATAGCTACCTTATTAACACAATACGGTATTGGTGCCCCCAATTGAAGGATAATGAACTTACGCGCAAAAAGAGAGGGGTCTTATTCCCAAAGATGAAGATCACGCCGAAGTACTGGGCAAGGAGACCACCCAAACAGATGAGGGTTCAATCACTTTTTTTATTCGGTCAGAAACTTGAAGGACGAATTATTTAAATCATAGTCATGGACTATGTCAAATATGTTATCTTTCCCGCTGGCATCGGTCAGAGCAGGACTGGTTAATTACGGACTTAGGTTGAATCAATATTTACCTGTGGTTAGCTACATTCAGTGATTGAAATGAGCAAAATTGGTAAAAATATGCTGCGTGGGCTATAATGAAAAAAGAATTGATCCCTGTTGGAGGAAAGGTGTGGGACATGGAAGATTTTATATGAAATAGAAAAACTTGGTTAGCTAAATTTAAAAAAAAAGCTTTGAGGGTGTTAGATGAAAACGTCGTCCATTCCTTCGATACACCGGAGTCGGGAAAGAAAGCTGCTGGAGAAGATGTTTGTCGCGGTATAATACTAAGGTCTGTGATGCGGAAGGAACAAAAGGTTTTAGAAAAATATATAGTAGCCGTAGTATGTTTCGTTGAAATTGAACGGTATTGTTTTTGAAAACAAAATAAAAAAGCGAATGCGGCATATTATCGCAGTTCGTGTTTGTACCAGTTTTTTGCTAATGTATGTAGTTTGTAATTGGCAAATTATTAATTCATTCCCCCTGTATTTAGGATTCGGTTTATAAAGATAACAAAATAAGACAACAATTCCGTCTGTAATTTGTTCAATTTTTTCAACCTCTGTTTCCATAAACTCGGTATAATAAAAATAAACAAAAGTTGAAATGGTGACCCTTTGTTTTTCCATTGTGTTCGCCCACCTAGATTATGACTCCAAATTCTTTATGAAAAATAAAAATTTCACGTTGGGAGGAAGTCAGACGGGGCAAATATGGCGATAAGGTCTCGTTTCTTTATTATATGTTGTGGTGTGCGTGTGCGTGATTTCAATCCATCAGATAAACATTGACTCTGGATATGGTTAGTGGAGGGGGAGGATATCCACATGTGGATGAAGTCAGTCGCCAAATAGCCTTTTATTCATGATACTCTGAAATACTAAGGCAGATTGTATATTATATCATAAACCAAAACAAAATGTAACGGCCTGACAGAGAGAGGGAGAGGGTAGGGAGGGAGGGAGGGTAGGGAGGGAGGGAGGGAGGGTCGCGAGGGAGGGAGGGAGGGAAGAGGAGGAGTATATTTTAGCAATGTGCCATATATAAATTTCAGAGATTTATAGGGAGGAATGGATAGAGGTAAACGCTTTTCCCGGTTTACTATTTGAAAAACAAATTAAAGGGGACAATGAGTCGCAAAAAAACAGTGAACTGAGTCTATTTTGGGGTACGGGGGTGGGGGTTCAAAGCTTTTTATGTTCCCGGCTAGGAGGTTAACGTGACATCAACAGGGGTAGAAAAGGGAATGTCAAATTTGGGGTGGGGGTTGGAAAATGTTGGTTTTTATTCCCGGAGGAAGTTTACGGTGACGTCACAGGGGGAGGAAAGGGGTTGGAGTCAACAATTTTGGGGTCAGGGGTTGAAAGGAATCTTTTATTTCCAGGGAGAGTTACGTGACGTCACAGGGGAGAATAGTGGGGGATAGGTCAAATTTGGGGTGAGGGGCTTTAAATGTTGGGTTTTTATTCCCGTAGTAGAAGTTACGTGAGGGGTCACAGGGGGGTAGGAACACATGGTGGAAGTCAATTTGGGGCGGGGGTTTTGGAAAGATGGTTTTATTCCAGAGAGTTACGTGGGACGTCCACAGGGGTAGGAAGAAAGTGGTAGTCAATTTTGGGTTGGGGTGAGGGGTTTGAAATGCTTGGGTTTTTATTTCCCGTAGAGTTACGTGGACGTCACAGGGGGTAGGAAAGGTGGAGTCAATTTGGGGATCATGGGGGTTGAAAGAATGGTTTTATTTCCCAGAGAGTTAACTGTGACGTGCACAGGGTAGGAATAGAATCGGGGAGTCAATTTGGGGTGAGGGGTTGAAATGTTGGTTTTTATTCCGGAGAGTTACGATTCTGGAGAGTTACTGACGTCACAGGGGGTAGGAAAGGTGGAGTCAATTTGAAAGGGTGAGGGCTTGAAATGTCGGTTTTTTGGGCTTATCGTTCCCGGAGAGTTACGTGACGTCACAGGGGGTAGAAAGGTGGAGTCAAATTTGGGGTCAGGGGTTGAAAGAATGGTTTTATTCCCTTAGAGTTACGTGACGTCACAGGGGTAGAAAAGGTGCAGTCGATTTGGGGTTAGGGGAGGCCACGCCCCCCTAATATGAGCTCATGTACGTACATGAGCTTGTTAGACAAATGGAGTCAATTATGTTGGGGTCAGGGGTGGCCACGCCTCCCAGAATAGTGGAGGGTTGAAAGGATGGTTTTATTCCCTTATAGTTATGTGACGTCACAGGGGTAGAAAAGTGGAGTCGATATGGGGTTAGGGGAGGCCACGCCCCCCTAATATGAGCCATGTACGTACATGAGCTTGTAGGACAAAATGGAGTCAATTTGGGGTCAGGGGTGGCCACGCCCCCCAGAATAGTGGAGGGTTGAAAGGATGGTTTTATTCCCTTATAGTTATGTGACGTCACAGGGGTAGAAAAGTGGAGTCGATTTGGGGTTAGGGGAGGCCACGCCCCCCTAATATGAGCTCATGTACGTACATGAGCTTGTAAGACAAATGGAGTCAATTATGAGCTCATGATTGTACATGAACTTATCATACATATGGAGTCAATTATGAGCTCATGTACGTACATGAGCTTATAATACAAATGGAGTCAATTTGGGGTGGGGGTCAGGGGTGGCCACGCCCCCAGAAATAGATGAGTCTATATGGGGTCAGGGTGGCCACACCCCCCAGACAAGTGGAGTCTATATGGGGTGGGTGGCCACGCCCCTTTTGGGGGTTGCTCCGCCCCTTTTTAGGCCTCACGTACGTACATGAGCCAATCAGGAGGGGGGAGGGGGGTAGCCACGCCCCTTGGGGGGTGGGGGGCGGGGGCGGGGCTAGAAAAGTGGAGTCTATATGGGGTCTTTTCCTCTACTTAATTATTATTATTATTATTATTATTATTATTATTATTATTATTATTATTATTATTATTATTTGAAGGTAGGAAATCCTCTCTCAAACATGTTTTGCTAAAGAGAATGGCAGCATCATTGGCATTGATTTTATTTATGGTCTTTTCACTTTTTCTTATTATTCTCTTCTCATCAGGACTGATATTCGCTAATAGCTGGCCGATGTTCATACTCTGGTTAAAAGGAAATGTCTTATAAAAATACTAATTTATTGATAAGATAACTAAAACTGGCGTATCTCTACGGCGACCATACGACACTTTTAGTCATCTTATCAATAAATTAGCATTTTTATAAGACATTTCCTTTTAACCAGAGTATGAACATCGGCCAGCTATTAGCGAATATCAGCCTTGATGAGAAGAGAATAATAAGAAGCATTGAAAAGACCATATACAAAATCAATTCCACTGATGCTGCCATCCTCTTTAATATTATTATTTTTTTTTTTGCTCTATCACAGTCCTCCAATTCGACTGGGTGGTATTTATAGTGTGGAGTTCCGGGTTGCATCCTGCCTCCTTAGGAGTCCATCACTCTTCTTACTATGTGTGCCGTTTCTAGGATCACACTCTTCTGCATGAGTCCTGGAGCTACTTCAGTCTCTAGTTTTTCTAGATTCCTTTTCAGGGATCTTGGGATCGTGCCTAGTGCTCCTATGATTATGGGTACGATTTCCACTGGCATATCCCATATCCTTCTTATTTCTATTTTCAGATCTTGAATACTTATCCAATTTTCCCTCTCTTTTCTGCTTCACTCTGGTGTCCCATGGTATTGCGACATCAATGAGTGATACTTTCTTTCTTGACCTTGTCAATCAACGTCACGTCTGGTCTGTTTTGCACGTATCACCCTATCCGTTCTGATACCATAGTCCCAGAGGATCTTTGCCTGATCGTTTCTATCACTCCTTCAGGTTGGTGCTCGTACCACTTATTACTGGCAAGGTAGCTGATGTTTCTTGCACAGGCTCCAGTGGAGGGCTTTTTGCTACTGAATCATGCCTCTTTTTGTACTGGTTCTGTGCAAGTGCCCGGGCATTCACTTGCTATGTGGTTTATGGTTTTCACTTTTCGTATTGTACTCCTACCATATGGAGAGATGTTATTACCGTCTATCGTACTTTGAACATATCTGGTTCTTAGGGCCTGATCTTGTGCCGCTGTTATCATTCCTTCAGTTTCCTTCTTGAGCTCGTCCCCTCTGTAAGCCATTGCCAATTGTCATTGCTGGCTAGTTCTTTAGTCTGTCTCATGTATTGTCCGTGCATTGGTTTGTTGTGCCAGTCCTCTGTTCTTTCTGTCTTTCTCCCTGTCTCTGTATATCTGGTCTTCGTCTGCTTTTATTAGTCCTTCTTCCCATGCACTCTTTAGCCTACTCGTCTTCACTGGTTTTTCAAGATATTGCCCCAGTGCGCTGTTTTCGTTTTCATGTTGACACAGTCCTCTATACTTAGTAGTCCTCTCCCTCCTTCCTTTCGTGTTATGTATAGTCTGTCCGTATTTGCTCTTGGGTGTAGTGCTTTGTGTATTGTCATATGTTTCCTGGTTTTTCTGATCTATGCTGTGGAGTTCTGCCTTCGTCCATTCCACTATTCCTGCGCTGTATCTGATTATCTGGCACTCCCGCCCATGTGTTTATGGCTTTTATCATATTTCCCGGCATTGAGTTTTGACTTTGAGTATCGCCTTGAGTCTCTGCATATATTCTTTCCTGATCGTGTCCTTCATCTCTTGGTGTTTTATATCTCCTCCTTCCATTATTCCCAGGTATTTGTATCCTGTCTCATCTATGTGTTTGATGTTGCTCCCATCTGGTAGCTTTACCCCTTCAGTTCTCGTTACTTTGCCTTTTTGTATGTTGACTAAGGCGCATTTTCTATTCCAAACTCCATCCTGATGTCCCCAGATACAATCCTTACAGTCTGGATTAGGGAATCTATTTCCTTGATGCTCTTACCATACAGCTTGATGTCGTCCATGAACATCAGATGGTTGATTCTGTTGCCTCTTTTCTTGAGTTGGTACCGGCATCCATCTTCTGTAGTACTTTTGTCATGGGAATCATGGCTACTACGAAGAGTAGTGGGGACAGTGAGTCGCCCTGGAAGATCCCTCTCCTGATATTAACTCTGCTAGTCTTATTCCAGAGCTTGTAAGTATTGTATTCCAGTTTGCGCATTGTATTTTTGAGGAAGCTGATGGTATTTTCCTCTCGCCCCATATATTTTCAGGCATCTATTAGCCATGTGTGTGGTATCATGTCGAAGGCTTTCTTATAGTCTATCCATGCCATGCTTAGGTGGTTTTTTCCTTTTCTCCTACTGTTCTTCATTACCATTTTGTCTATCAGGAGCTGGTCTTTTGTGCCCCTACACTTCCTTCTGCAGCCTTTTCTGTTGGTGGGGGAATGGTGTTTGTCTCCTCTAGGTAGTTGTATAGCCTTTCACTGATGATACCTGTTAGTAACTTCCACATTATTGGTAGGCAGGTGATAGGCCTGTAGTTACTGGCTATGTTTCCCTTACTCTTGTCTTTTTGTACTAAGGATGTTCTTCCTGTGGTCATCCATTTGGGTGCTTGGTGATTTGAGATACAATGCTGGAGTTGTTTTTCTGCTATTCGTGGGTGTAGGGCCTTGAATTTTTTGTTTTTGAGCCAGTATCCATGGACTTTCATCGGGACCTGGGGCTTTCCAGTTTGGCATTTTCTTGAGTTGGTGTCTGACTGTGTCTGTCGTGATGTCTGTGAATCTTTGTTTTATTCTCCCTGTTGCTTCTTCCTTGACTTCCTGGACGCCATGTTGCATGTTTGTTGTGTGATACCGGATTGCTCCATAATGTTTTTCCCAGAGTCTCTTACTTGGTTCGGCTTCAGGAATTTCTGGGTGGTTGTCTTCCCCTCTTAGTTGGCTGTATAGTCTTTTCTGGTTGGTTCCGAATAGTTTGTTCTGTTGGTATCCCTTATTCCTGTTCATGTACCGTTGGATCTTATGTGCTTTGGCCTTAAGCCTTCTGTGTTTTTTACATCTTCTATTGGTGTTGTTTAATCCCTCTCTTGTACTTTGTATTTCTCGTTGAGTTCCTCCCCTTGTTTTCCTTGCTTCTTTTAGCCTTTTTTCTGGCCATCTCTTTCAGTTTACTCAAGTCAGATCTCATCACCATGATTTGCTTTTCCAGGCGCCTTTTCCAAGGAGGTTGCTGTTTTGGTTTCTGTTGGGTTGGTTGTGCTGGTGGTGTTGGCGTTCGAATTCCCATCAGTTCTGCTACTAATCTTGCTCCTGCATATGTCAAGTTATTTGTTTCTGTGATACTGGTGGTCTGTATTATGCCCAGTATTTCATTTACCTCACTTGTTTTCTCCCTTAATTTCTTGGTGTTTGTAGGCTTTCATGGAGGGGATCTTTGTTCTCTCTGTATCTGGCTCCATCCATTGTCTAATCTTTTCTACCCATTCCGTCCTCTCTGTTACTTCGTCGGTGTTTCTTCGTGTGTCGTTGTTTGATACCTCATCCTCCCTGTCGTCTTCTGTGGCATCGTCTCTCAGTTCGTCTTCGTGTAATTCGTAGTCGTGTGACATTTCCCTTTCCAGTTCTTTTCTTTCTGTTGGGGAGAGCCAGTTCTTTTTCTTTATGTTCCTTACTTGGTCTGCCAGCCTCTGCTCTGTTTGGGGGGTGTTATTCCTCTCATTCCAGATGTTGACCAATCTTCTTCTATATCCTCTCTCCGTCGGGTTGCTTCTGATGTAGCATCTCCATATTTCCTTATTTTTCTTCTCTTGTCCTTTCTTCTTCCTTTTTGCCTCTGTAGCTCCAATCTCAGGCTGTTGATTACTGTCGTTGTGGTGATCAGTTGCTGGATGAACGACCTCCAAGTACTTGACCGTCTTCCCCTTCAATTGGGTTGAATACCTGGTTGCCGGACGAAGCTCCTCTGTTGCCAGAGGTTCCATTTACGTCGTTGCCGTTTATTCCTTCATTTCTTTCCATCATTGCTGAAATTTTTTTGCTTATTTAACCCATAGCTGAACCCTACCCCATCAGGGATAGGTACTCATTTACAGCTGAGTAGACTGAGGAAATTATGGTAAAGATCCTTTCTCAAGGAATCAACGCCTAGGAGAGCGGTCACCCATCCAACGACTGACCAGCCCCAATGTTGCTTAACTTGACTTAAGTCCATTGACGACCTAACCCACTCCTCCATGGCGCCACATATTATTATTATTATTATTATTATTATTATTATTATTATTATTATTATTATTATTATTATTATTATTATTATTATTATTATACAACGATAACGATAAAATTTCCCAATGAAGAAGTTGCTAAAACTGAATGACAATAATTTCATGGAAAATGTTTATGCACTTCCCCTCTGATGGCAAAAATCGTCCCTATAATTATTTATCCAAAATTTCCCCTCAGCCAAACTTAATGAGAGAGGAAGGAAATTTCGTACCCAGGCGACCTTAATTTCTTTCAGGAGCAGAATCTGCTTCGTCTCTGAATACCTCCTCTTCGGAATATAATGAATCTCCTTAATGGGTTGACGAATATCCTGCTCCAGCGCATATTTACAGCCTGCTCGGATAGGTCTGATGCACAGTGATAATGGGGCGTTCTTGTTGACTACTATAAAATCCAAAGGTTTTCAAGCGGGATCTTATTTGCGTCTCTTAGTATAGGTTCGAGTACTTGATAGAGGGCATGGAATGGAATATATAATTTAGGCTAAAGGCCGAGAGACGGAACCTATGAGATAATATTTCAGTGCTGAAAGGGACATTGAGAGTAGAAGGGATTCAAAGGCGTATCATGAGGAAACCGTTGCAGCTGCACTCTCAGTCACCAGGAGAAAGTGGAAAGCAAGATCGAGAGAAAGATATAAAAGGGGATTGTAACTAAGGGCTGAATGGAGGCTGAAAGAACCTTAAGAAATACCTACAGTGCCCCTCACTCGGGGAATACTAGATAAACCCCTACACGTAAATATACGCACTGAACGTATCTTTTTGTTGTGTTTTGGTTCATTTAGAATCAAACATTTGTGGTGAACGAGACGGAGATCTTGGTTCATTTGTTCATCAATGCTGTCACCCATAACGGGTCACACTTTCGAATGATTATGATACGCAACAACCATAAAACTTAAGATTTTTCCCAGCATTATGACTTACCATTTAGCCTTGTTACAAGAAGGACGTGTAGACGCTCAGTCTACTTTTTAAGCAATTCCTTCGTTGAATCCTTTTAGGATAACACATCAATCCTTCAATGCATTAGCTCATGTACACATATTCCAAAAGATGTCTCAGTTAACCAAAGAATGTTGAGTTCACTATTCTTTGCTTATGTAAGTAACTAAAATTATTGTACATTCTCCGCTCACAGGGATAGAATTTTCCAGATAAAAACTGTTGAATCTCCTACTACTATCTAACTACAGCTGGGGGATTATCAGGCGAAACCATAAACCCATTTCATTACTCTTCAAAGACATAAAAGTACTTGAAAAATCGTGAAATGTTTTTGTATTGAGAGAAGTAATGTTCCTCGTGTTATTTCTATTACCGGACTACCATTCTTCTGTCTCACTGGAGGGTCTCTGGTGTCATTTTCTAAATCTAAGGTATTGTCTGTTATGTAAAAATGGCACACTCCGGGATGAACTAATGCGATACTGTTCTTTTCAATGTCCTTTATTTTGATGAATTTTTCTTGAAAGAACTTCTAGTAGTAAAGCTTTGTCGGGATGAAATATCTAGATATATCTTGGAACAAAAAACCTACAATTTCTGTGCAACTTTCTTCAAAAAGTGGTCTTAAAGGTGAACATTCAGAGCAAATGAAAAGGAGTAACTTTATTTAGATCACAAAGGAAATATTATAGACACATTTTTACCTCATAACACTAATGCTAATTTATCTAGATGAAAAGTACAAGAATATCAGTTGCGAAATGGTACTTCTGAGAAGAATTATAGAAAAAGTGTCGCGGATTTGTTCCTTAAAATAATTGTGCTTCTTTTTTACCACTGCAGGCTATCTCGTCCCTCGTATTTCTTCAACAAGCCAATTCTGTCTGAATGTCTATCTCTTTCAGTACTTTAAGTTAACGAAAGACCATTTTTTACTAATTTGTTTTGTTTCTAGGTTGGTTGGAAAAAAATCCAAGAAGGGTCTTATCTCATTTTGACTTTCTCAATTTCCGGTGTCAGCTGCAGTCTCTCTTCAATGCAACTGTTTTTCCTTTTTTTTTTTTACAAAAAAAAGAAGAAAAAAAGAAAAGCCAGATCTTTACTAATTAGATAGGGATTTTTTTCTGTGAAGATTCCCTTATTAATTTTTACTTGTTTCAGTGAGTATCCGTCCAGTCCCCTCACGACTGCGTCTCTCTCTCTCTCTCTCTCTCTCTCTCTCTCTCTCTCTCTCTCTCTCTCTCTCTTTCTCGGTGGTGCTTCCTGTAACTTCCCAAAGTTTATCAATTCTCTCTCTCTCTCTCTCTAAGGTACTTTCTATAACATCGCAAAGTTACCGTTCTCTCTCTCTCTCTCTCTCTCTCTCTCTCTCTCTCTCTCTCTCTCTCTCTCTCTGGCACTTTCTTTAGGTTCTCTAACAGTTTATCAAATTCTTCTCTCTCTCTCTCTCTCTCTCTCTCTCTCTCTCTCAGGTACCTTCTGTAAACTTTTATACGATGAAACAGTTTACCAAGTTCACTTATCTTCGAAATGGCCTTGATATTTTCCTATTCATTTCCTGCCTTCGGGAGCAGAAGTGTTTAATGCATCAAGGGCAGAAGATGAAGGGAGGACTAAACTGACACAACGTAAACAAAGAGAACAGGAGCGTTCAGTAAATCAGACTACGATCTCTGTAGAGAAAAATGGACTTCTGCCTTAGTTTCTTTAGAAGGTATCTCTTTTAGTCTCGTCTCTTTCACGCGTTATTCACAAAAGAACTATCAACTGCAAAGCACTCCATGAAATTGTCATTTCGTGAAAGTGGTTCAAATGGACATTAATTTCACGCTATTAAATTTCATGCATGAAGTATGGTGTTTCACACGAATATTATTAACAACTCGTTTATCTAGACTTGTGCCGATTTTTCTCCAGATTTTTAAAACAGATTTTATATTTTGGTGGATCGAAGACAATGCTGAATTTGACTTGAGTTAATTAAGAAAACTGCCACTTCTGTTCATTTTCCTAGTGTAGGCAAAAACATTCAGTTCTTTATTTGCTTGCCAGATCTTTTGAAAAGAACACGGGAGCCCTTGTAGAATGTGTTTCCTAACATGCTTAAGCTAATATGGCTGTTATATGATTTAAGTTACTTTGTCCACCTGACGGAAGCACCTGAATGAAATTTCTGATTGCTGAATAAACACGGTACCTCATTCTGCATGGTTTAGGAGACCCTAAGAATTGTTTTATATTTCTAGGTTGTGTCAGCCTGTGCTGTTCTATATAGTTTAGCTATCCAATGTACGCATGAAAAATTGCTGCCTTTTAAATAAAAACTGTTTTTTTTTTACCAAATACATATGACCTAATTCCTTTTCGTACTGGGTTATTCTATTGTAACTACTCTGTTAGAATGGCATTTTCCACAATGTTTTTTAACCTGTAGTTCATTCTCAGCCTGCTTAGGTAGCCATGAATGACAGAATTATTATAAGCACAGGAAAATCAAGATGATTTCCTCCATTAACCTAAGAACTGATTTTTTCGAGAGTAATAATATTAATAAAAATTATTATTATCAAAATTATCATCATCATTTCATTTTCCCTCTCCTTTTTTTGTGGGGGGTGGTCTATCACAGTCTTCCTATTCGATTGGGTAGTTTTTATAGAGTGGGGTTCCGGGTTGAATCATGCCTCCTTAGGAGTCCATCACTTTTCTTACTATGTGTGCTGTTTCTAGGAGAACACTCTTCTGCATGAGTCCTGGAGCTACTTCGGCATCTAGCTTTTCCAGGTTCCTTTCCAGGGTTCTTGGGATCGTGCCTAGTGTTCCTATGATTGTGGGTACAATTTCCAATGGCATATCCCATATCCTTCTTATTTCTATTTTTAGGCCTTGATACTTATCAATCTTTTCTCTCTCTTTCTTTTCTACTCTGGTGTCCCATGGTATTGCGACATCAATGAGTGATTCTTTCTTCTTGATTTTTTCAATCATCTGGTCTATTGGCCCGTATCACCCTATCTGTTCTGATACCATAGTCGCAGAGGATCTTTGCTAGATTGTTTTCTATCACTCCTTCAGGTTGGTGTTCGTACCACTTATTACTGCAAGGTAGTTGGTGTTTCTTGCACAGGCTTCAGTGGAGGGTTTTTGCTACTGACTCATGCCTCTTTTTGTACTGGTTCTGTGCAAGTGCCGGCCATTCGCTTGCTTTGTAGTTTATGGCCTCGTTTTTCATATTACAAGTCCTGCATATGGGTGAGATGTTATTCCCATCTATCGTCCTTTGGACATAACTGGTTCTTAGGGTCTGTACTTGTGCCGCAGTTAGCATTCTCTCTGTTTCCTTTTTGAGTTCTCCCTTACATTGCCATTGCCATGTTTCATCGCTGTCCAATTCTGTAGTCTGTCTCATGTACTGTCCGTGCATTGGTTTGTTGTGCCATTCCTCTGGTCTGTTTGGCATTCTCCTGTCTGTATATATGTGGGTCTTCGTCTACTTTTATCAGTCCTTCTTCCCATGCACTGGTTTATAGATATTGCCCCAGTGCCCTGCTCTCGATGTTGACGCAGTCCTCTATGCTAGTATCCATCTCCCCCCTGCCTTTCGTGTTATGTACAGTCTTTCTGTATTTGCTCTTGGGGGTAGTGCTTTGTGTATTGTCATGTGTTTTGTAGTTTTCTGGTATATTCTGCGGAGTTCAGCCTTCGTCCACTCCGCTACTCCTGCGCTGGATCTGATTACTGGTCTGCCCATGTGTTTATGGCTTTCATCATATTTCCAGCGTTGAGGTATGACTTCAGTATCGCCTTAAGTCTCTGCATATATTCTTTCCTGATCGTGTCCTTCATATCTTAGTGTTTTATATCCTCTGCTGCTCTTTCCATCTGGTAGCTTGTATCGCCTTAAGTCTCTGCATATATTCTTTCCTGATCGTGTCCTTCATCCATTGGTGTTTTATATCCTCTCCTATTACTCCTAGGCATTTGTATCCTGTCTCATCTATGAGTCTGATGTTATTCCCATCTGGTAGCTTTATCCCTTCAGTCCTTGTTACTTTGCCTTTTTGTATGTAGACCAAGTCACATTTTTCTATTGTAAACTCCATCCTGATGTCCCCAGATACAATATTTACTGTGTGGATTAAGGTATCTATTTCCTTGATGCTCTTATCATACAGCTTGATGTCGTCCATGAACATCAGATGATTAATTCTGTTGCCTCCTTTCTTAAGTTGGTATACAGCATTCATCTTCTGCATTACTTTTGTCATGGGAATCATGGCTACTACGAAGAGTAGTGGGGACAGTGAGTCGCCTTAAAAGATCCCTCTCCTCATGTTGACCTCTCCTAGTCTTATCCCAGAGCTTGTAAGTACTTTATTCCAGTTGTGCATTGTATTTTTGAGGAAGCTGATAGTGTTCTACTCTGCCCCATATATTTTCAAGCATTAGCTATGTGTGCGGTATCATTTCGAAGGCTTTCTTGTAGTAAGTCCATGCCACGCTTAGGTTGGTTTTCCTTCTCTTACTATTCTTTATTACCACTTTGTCTATCATGAGTTGGGCTTTTTTTCGTTTGGCGGGGGATGGTGTCTGTATCCTCTAGGTAGTTATATGGCCTTTCACTTATGATACCTGTTAGTAACTTCCACATTACTGACAATGATAATATATTGTATACCAATTTCATGATAGTAATAATAATAAATAATTATAATAAAAATAACATAATTTATGCAAGTCTAATAATAATAATAATAATAATAATAATAATAATAATAATAATAATAATAATAATAATAATAATAATAATAATAATAATAATAATAATAATGGGCGACTCACTGTCCCCACTACTCTTCGTAGTAGCCATGATTCCCATGACAAAAGTACTACAGAAGATGGATGCCGGGTACCAACTCAAGAAAAGAGGCAACAGAATCAACCATCTGATGTTCATGGACGACATCAAGGTGTATGGTAAGACCATC
>NC_061094.1:63983843-63987291 GCF_015104395.2 Macrobrachium nipponense
GGAAAGTATTCTTTTAATACAAGATGGAAATGGGCCGAGATTTTTTTCCTTAAATTCTAATAGGCCAGAAGACACAAAATAATTCCTGTTTGTTTTTATTCTCATGAAAATGGAAAAAGCTCTAATCTCACATTTTTATTTCATTTATTGAGTAAATAAAACCTTCCCAGGACTAGTAAATACATCAGTAACAAAAATACTTAATAATCATATCAGGTTCTTTTCTTTAAGCACCGAGCTCTGCCTCTGTATACTTGACAATAAGTAATTTTCAAGAGACATATTCATTTACCGTGATAAATAATAGTTAGTTACCTTTGGCTTTCACTGAAGAATAAGAATATCTATTATTATTTTGAATAATGACTTTTTGGATAACGTTTCCATCTGTGTGTCTTCCTACTCAAACTAAGAGACAAAAATAAAATGAAAAGCTTTCTGTCACACTTTTTGCAACTCACAGTAACTAAATCATGGGAAGGATTTCTGTTCGGTCCCCCTCACTTACTTTAACTGTTTCCTGGAAGAAGTATTATACATGTCTACCAAGCTGTCAAACTCGGCCTCCCCTTGACTAAGGCCTCTTCAAATAAGAGGGCAAGAGAGGGTATTTCTTTTGCACCCTTTCCCCTTTAGATGATACCTATCATTCATTTCTTACTTTCAAGACGCAGGTTTTCGTTGGTGATGCTCCATGTTTGATACAAAAGTATTCATACATTCTCTCTCTCCCTTTCGGGCACACACACACACATATGTATATATACATATATATATATATATATATATATATATATATATATATATATATATACGTATATATGCATACATAGATACACACACATACACACACTCACACACACACACACACATATATATATATATATATATATATATATATATATATATATATATATATATATATATATATATATATATATATATATATAAATGAATGAATTTTATCACATCATCGTGATTCATGATCTAAAGGCATTAAGCTACAAATGTCCTTTAATATCTACTTCGCTCTACCTTTGAAATAATATATTTTCATATTTGTTAACCGAAGGGGAATTTTTAGTGAATAAGAAATTCGTCAGCTCATGGACCAAGAATTCAGGACTTACAAATGACGCGCTAACCCACAGTATCAACACACTTCGACTATGATAGCCTGGCAATAAGTTTTGATGTGCGGTGATGTGATAAAATTCATTTCATAATATGGCTACGTGCGGAAAACGGACTACAAGGATGTCATGGTCGAGGTGGGTTGATACCGACTCTAATAACGAATACCTGAGCTTGTCAGCTGGGACTCGGTATCAACTTATACTTCTCGTGATAGCCCTGTGGGTTAAAGCGCGATATTGTACGTCCTAAATTCTTGGTTTCAGTTGGTCGAGTCCATAAGGTGACGAATTTCTTATCCACTAAAAAGCTCCCCTTCCGTTAACATATATAAAATATATTAATTCCGAGGTGGAACTAATTAGATATTAAAGGAGGACATTTGTAGCTTAATGCTTCGCTCATATATATATATGTATATATATATATATATATATATATATATATATATATATATATATATATATATATATAATATATATATATATATATATATATAATTATTTATATATATATATATATATATATATATATATATATATAATATATATATATATATATATATATATATATATATAATAGAAGCGACTAATAATTGAACAAGACTGAATAGTTTAAGATACGAATAAAGGTATACTGAAGAATAAGTGATAACGATTGAAGGACGCGAGAAACGATAGCGAACAACAAGTGATCTTCATTAAAGGTGTTATTCAGTATCGCATTAAGCGAAGACGAAAGTGCGAAGGTTAAAAGTAGGGTCGGAGTAACCATTTAAGGTCAGAAGGGTAATGGAAAATATGGGGAGCAGAAATCTTGATCACAAACAGTGACCTCTAAAAAGATATGACGAGTATTCATAACAGCCGTTGAACGAAACGCATTGAAAAGTAGAAAGTGAACGATAATGGAAACTAAACTCTTATAGACGAAAAGTGAGAAACTTATATCGTTAATTGGCACCTAATCAAAGACCACATTTACCGACCGTACGAAAGAACGACGGCAGAGAAGGACAAGAGATTGTCAAGGGGTGTGTAGAGAGTGGGCGACGGAGACTGCGGCCTTCGTAGTGATTTTGGGACATAAATTTCTTCATGAATATCGACTTATAAACGTTACAAGTGCTAACATGGACTCGCTTCAATCACCGGAACACAAAGTCTCAAACGCCCTTTTAAGATAGAACTTTGTAAGAATTTTAAGAGTCCCAATGAAATGTGAAGAATGAAGTGTGAAGGCTATTACATTGGATAATGGAGTACTTTCGATAGATATTAAATCTGGGGAGACGAATCGAAAGTTGGCCAAAGGATATTGCCTACATTTCTTAGTACAGATAGAAGAAGAAGAAAATGAAGAAGAAGAAGAAGACGAAGGAATTCAACAACAACAACAACAACAACAAGAGGAGGAGGAGGAGGAGGAGAAGAAGAAGAAACAAACCTGTAAATCAATAAAGTTTCTGCGAGGGGGAGGAAGAACGAGTGCCTCTTTCAGTACGAAAAAAGTCCATTTGAGTTTCCAACTCTATTCTGCTCAATATTGGGCAACTCTAAAACAAGAGACGATGTAACTGCGTAATAAAAAGTCCAAGACTCCGACAATACCAAGGAAATTGTCAATTATCACCGTCAGATGTCTTGTGATTTTAGGGCGCCAGTTTTAAAGGTGGAAAAAGTGAAGGTTTAAATAACTGAGGATTAACGGGGAAAGTCATTTTAGTGCATGAATTAAAAATGCTAAAGATGGAACACTAAAAACAAGAAAATCGAAGTAATTGGGACAATTCAGCTATTAAGACTGAAAATGATTTGCATAAATTCCTGTGGATGAAAATATGCTTCTAAAATGTATTAAGCGTTCTGTAGTGCATACAGAAATCACCTTTAATGGATATTGACTACATTTTCCATCTTAAATAGGCTTAAGATGAAAAGTCTGACTTGAAACTTATTATGTATGTCTAAATTCAGGTTACGCTTTCCAATCCAAGGTATACTTCATTTCCTTGAACGATCTTTAGCTAATCTATTTCTTATAATTCATTAACTTAAAATTCCCTTTTGCTACATTGGCTACGATAATGTATATACTCTCTCTACTTCTCTCACTCCTCTCTCTCTTCATCTCTCCTGCCTCTTCTCTCTTCTACTCATCCTCCATTCTCGTTTATTTTTATAATATAGATATATACTAATATTATATTATAATAATTATATATATTATATAGATTATATGCATGTCAGTATGTATGCATGGATATTGTATGTATGTTATGTATGTATGTTAGTTGACGTTTCCTATATGACAA
>NC_061094.1:63987791-63990291 GCF_015104395.2 Macrobrachium nipponense
CTCGGATAGGTATGGAGTATACTTCTGCCTAGGCCTATCTCTGTACCTGGTGTTAACTTAACCTTTCCTCCTTTGTTATTCGTAATCTGTAGCGCTATTTTGCTCTGTCTAACTTCATGTAAACTAGAAGAATAATGTATTCCAGTAAGCGTGAGAATTTCCTTCCCTTCAAAAATTGGATTTACTGTACATTCTACCCAAGTACTTTCTCCAGGTTTAAGCCTCAATTCCCTCTCTAACTTTAAATAATTGCATTGATTTGATTCTAAGAGGTTAATGAGGTGTTGTGAACTCGTGATGCATTTCTGGATATCTTCCTCTGTCTTATCCCTTCTTTAAGATACCTTTCATCGTGGGATTCTCTTGAGTCTGGGTTCTTTTAATTGACTTGCATATTGTTATTCTAGAAATCTCACGACCGTTTTTAATCACTAGTTGTTCTCTAGGGGCATCAATGCTTATCCCTTGTCTAGCCATATTTGGATAACCTATCAGCAAATGGGCAAAAGCTAATTGTATATCTCTGGCTACCAGAACCTTTTCTCTTAGAGCAATTCTTCCTAGCCTAAATGGAAAACCTAACTGTCCAATTACGTGGATATCATTACCCCTGGACGTCTGTAGAATTCTACAATCTACCACTGGGAATTCAAACTTAAGTGAGAAAAATACAACCAATACACCTTTTCTGACATTATATTCTTAGGACTTCCTGTATCAAAGAATGTAACAACAGGTTTCTCTAGACCGACATGTGCGTGAAATAATGGTCTATAATTATATTCATTCTCTACATCAACTTTGCTAACCTGTGTAGCTTGGCTTAGCCTTGACATTCCGGACGTTCTCTGTTATAGAGGAAGATCCATTGTACCAGTAAGCAGAAAATTTCCCATTGCGTCGTCTGACATTGACTGAACTGGTTGATACCCTATACTTGCTGTTTGATTGGGATATCTATTTGGGTTGGAATCTCTATTTCCTCTAACTGGCGGAGATTGACTATGGTTTCTACTTCTGCCTCTCGACTGAGATCTACCTCTAGGAGTTGAAACAAATTTATTTCTACATTCTCGAGCACTATGTCCTGTTCTCTTATGGAAAGGACAGAAGGCCATCCCTCGGCAGTCACTGGCATAATGTCCTCTCTTCTGACAGTTATAACACGTGACTGTCGAAAATCCTCCTTGAGAAGATTTACCTGGCATGTTATTCGGATTTCTAGATGGTGTCTTAGATCTATTTGGACCCCTTTCTTTTTGTCCTATAGCGACTAAAGGTCTGTATATAGGATTCCCTTTAGGTCTTCTACCTAGGATTTTTGTTTCCTCCTCTTCAATCTCTGCTACATCATCGGATGTCTCCCACTTACGAGTCATCCTTGCAATAACTTCCTTTGGCAGGCTTCCAATCATTATTGCTAGTCTGAATATTTTTTTGACATGACTCATTAGCATTTTCTGCTTGCCTCCTTCTACCTCTATCCAACCTGTGGATTCCATGAAGTTACCCCATTCATTCATATTGTTCTACAACTGAGAGCTAAAATCTTGATAACGTCTTACGTCTAACTTAAATTGACGCACTATCCTTGCCAAGCTAATAACTGGATCTCTTTCACCAACTGTGGAATAAACCTTCCTAAAATACCGTTTCAATTCTTCCCAATTCTTAAGATCTCGGTAAGTCTCGGAGTGGACGTATCGCTCTAAGTCTCCTCCGGCTTCCAAATCAAGATAACTCTTGGCTTCAATAAGCTTTTCTCTATCTGTCCCCGTTATGCTGTCTAGGCGTGTCTCCACCTGCTCTATCCAGTTTTCTTGCGCAAAATTTAGCTATGTGATTAATTACATGTCCCTTATGTGTTCCCATTACTGCTGCACTCGAATTCGCGGACTGTGTACTTTCCGGCATGGTTAATTTCCTTGTTTGACTTCTCGTGAGCACAGGCGTTCTTACGTTCTGATTAGGAGTCGGTCTCCCTTTGACCATCGACTCGTTAATGGAAATTTTGTTAAGTGCTGAGTATCATTAAAAGTATCAAAGTTATGACAGTAATATCCCAAAAAGAAAATAATGATAATGACAATAAATTATTTTTACTTTACAATTCGATCACCAAAATAAAAGAATTTTCCTCAGAAATATTCTCAAAGTCTTACGTTACCGGTAAGCGATTCTTAAACAACAACAAAAACCCTCTTAACAGTACTGGTAAAACGATACTGAACTGACCATAAAGTGTACGCTAACGAGAGACCTATCGTGAGTTACCCTTGTTAAAACAAAATAAAAACAAGTAAACGTTCACTTGACGTAACAAGTAAAAAGCAAATACTAAAACAAAAAATCAAAGTATAAGAAATCACAAAACAACCAAAACACAAAAAAACAACATAAAATGACACAATCAAATTTAAAATTAAAATTTAAAGTTATTGGTTAGTAAATACAAATGTTCGGGAAAAGGTCTTAGTAGTTGATTAGTTAGAATTAGTAA